>NC_092343.1:332002570-332285070 GCF_046630445.1 Rutidosis leptorrhynchoides | reverse complement strand
TTAATTACAATTAATGATGTAAGCAATAGTCATTAGGACGTGCCATGTGTCCATTATTTTTTAAGTTAAAGTTTTAATTATTCCATGATGTCATACAATTAGCATTTTAAAAGCATTGTAAGATTTGATACGGAGTAAGTTAAATTGTTGATTTGTGAGGAACGGCTATAAGTGGTAGAGAAATTTGAAAATGGGTATTTTTTTCTTTTTTGAAAGGCATGGCCCCAAAGTGTAGTTGGTGCGCATTGAACGTGAGTCCCCTTAGGAGATTCTCAAATTATTTTAATTAATTAATTACAATTAATGATGTAAGCAATAGTCATTAGGATGTGCCATGTGTCCATTATTTTTTAAGTTAAAGTTTTAATTATTCCATGATGTCATACAATTAGCATTTTAAAAGCATTGTAAGATTTGATACGGAGTAAGTTAAATTGTTGATTTGTGAGGAACAGCTATAAGTGGTAGAGAAATTTGGAAATGGGTATTTTTATTTTGAAAGGCAAGGCCCCAAAGTGTAGTTGGTGCGCATTGAACGTGAGTTTCCTTTGGAGATTCTTAAGCACCCAACCACTCAACCATCCTTTGGTTTATGGAAATGGGTATATTGATGTTAAAGAACTACATGTGGTATAGAAATGAGGAATTGGTGTAAGTTTAGTGTTAATGAGTAAATACATTTGATGTTGGTTGGGGTCATGTGATTATAAGCAAGACTTCCTGTATCACTAGTCGTTTAGTCCAGGTAATGTATTTTTGATATTTTGAGATTTTGATATGAAGTAGATAGAACACGAATTGAAATTTGTAC
This sequence comes from Rutidosis leptorrhynchoides, assembly GCF_046630445.1. NCBI lineage: Eukaryota > Viridiplantae > Streptophyta > Magnoliopsida > Asterales > Asteraceae > Rutidosis > Rutidosis leptorrhynchoides. The sequence continues at coordinate 332,284,259 of NC_092343.1, read as the reverse complement.
ACATGTGAATTGTGGTTTAGTGATTTAAGGTTTAGGAACTTAGTGATGGAGATTTTAATGGCTGATGGATTTGTGTTTATGTGATTTAAGGTTGATTGTTTACTCAAACATATAGTGGTTGATTGTTGTGTTTTTTTAAAGAGAAGAATAAAGGCCTTAAAAGGATATTTGGTTTAACGTGGGGAAGATGAAGTTAAATGATCGAGAAAAGAAAAATGACCATAATATCCATCACATCACGTGATGTGCACATGAGAGAATTTAACCGAATATTTTAACGGCCATTACTTACAAGGACCCCACGTAACTCTTGCACACTACGATGACCTCTCATGTTAAAAAAAGTCCGCTGAAATTTGAGGTAGGACACATTAACCCCATTTAATTTTTTCTAGAGTATATTATTCACCCCTGCTATAAGTAATTGCATTCATCATGCGGTTCCCAATGAGAACAACAAGAGTTAGAGGTTCACGCGTTGTTGCTTAAAATTTTCTGCGATTTTAACGCAAGCTATTGATTAGGCACCTGATTTACACGGCACATTTTACTTTCTATTTTTTGGGCACACAAACTATAGCCAAAAACATGGTTAGAATACATGCCATATGTTGCTCCTACAGAGGTGTTCAAACATCATGAAGATCAAAAATAGGTCAATAACATCAAACAGGGACATCTAGTTTATTATGAGTTCTATCATTCATTATGAGTAACATCATAACGAAAAACAAATAGGTAAATGATAAGGCTAAAAAGGAACATATATTTCATAGCATTATCCCCCAAGAAAGACAAGATTTTAGTTGCAATTGTTCCATTTTCAAGTAATATTCGTTTATATTAAATAAGTGCGAAGACAAAAGGCGACAACGACGAATTGAAGACGGAAAGGTCCAAAAAGCTCAAAAGTACAAATTACAATTAAAAAGGTTCAAATTATTGATGAAGAACGTCTAAAAATGACAAGAGTACAAGTTACAAAACGCAAAGTACACGATATAAAATAGTACGCAAGGACGTTCGAAAATCCGGAATCGGGACATGAGTCAACTCTCAACGCTCGAGGCAACGGACTAAGAATTACGAGTCAACTATGCACGAGAATATAATATAATATATAAATAATTATATAAATTATTTATATTTTATATATTTATTAAAAATCATGTCGGCAGACTAAAAGACAAGGATGAGCTGTATTCCTCAGCTCCGCGACTTGCGGAGATATAAGGCAGATAGTACCGCAACTCGCGGAGAAACGAAATTTAGAAACGCCTATAAATAGCTATGCATTCTGCGAGTTTAAAAAATATAATAATAATAACAATACTCCGTAGTAATATAATAAATAAATACATATAATATATATATATATATATATATATATATATATATATATATATATATATATATATATATATATATATATATATATATATATATAGATTAGTTGCATATTAGATTAGGTAATGTAATTTACGGATTCTAAAGTCAAAATTCTGTCCGTGTAACACTACGTTGTTAATACCCAATGTAAGTTATGTTCTTCCTTTTTAGATTAATGTCTCGCAGCTAAGCCGTTATTATGCTTATTTGAACCGAAGTAATCGTGATGTTAGACTAAATATTAAAGACGGGGTTATTGTACTTTGGACCATAATTGGGGTTTGGACAAAAGAACGACACTTGTAGAAATTGGACTATGGACTATTAATGGGTTTTATATTTAATTAACTAAATGATAGCTTGTTAATTTAATATAAAGGTTAAAATTTGACGTAACTATAAATAACCACACACGCTTGATCGGACACGATGGGCGAGATATTTATAAGTACGAATTATTGTTCATTTGACCGGACACGGGGATGGATTAATAGTTAATGGACTCATTGAAACAGGGGTGGATTACATTTAAGGACACTTGGTGTAATTGTTAATAAAGAATTAAGACCTTGGATTAAACATAGTCGATAACCTGGTGTAAATCATTTAAACAAAGTTTTAAGACCTTGTTACAGTTCGAATCCCCAAATAGTTGAAATATTTGACTTCGGGTATAAGGTTAAAAGTGCTGAGCATTTTATAATTATGACCGATGAACTATTTTGGTCAAAAGCCAGATAGGTTTCAAATACATCCAGGACAAATGACAATTAACCCAGGACAATTAATTAAAACCAAAATGTCAAACATCATGATTACGGAAGTTTAAATAAGCATAATTATTTTATTTTATATTTCATCGTACCTTTAATTATTCGTCATTTATATTTTGCATTAGTTTTAATTGTAACTTAAAATATAAAATCGACAAACCGGTCATTAAACGGTAAATCCCCCTTTTATATATTATTATATATATATTTATATATTTTTGTACAAATATAATTATATAAAAATATAGTGTAACCGTCTCCCTGTGGAACGAACCGGACTTACTAAAAACTATACTACTCTACGATTAGGTACACTGCCTATAGTGTTGTAGCAAGGTTTTGGTATATCCCATTTATAAATAAATAATTAAAACTTGTTATATTTTGTAGCATTCCGTATTAAAAATATATAATATTTCGTACACTACGTGCTACGACATCAAGTTTTTGGCACCGCTGCCGGGGAATCGGAGAAACTCTATATTTTTAATTCATTTTTGTATAAATATATTTATATATTGTTTTTAGAAAAATAATATAAAATCCTAAAAAAATTAAAAAAAACCGAAAGAAAAAAAAAAAAAAAATATATATATATATATATATATATATATATATATATATATATATATATATATATATATATATATATATATATATATATATATATATATATATATATATATATATATATATATATATATATATATATATATATATAAATTTTTAAGATTTTTATAAATATAAAGTATTTCTATTTTTAATTTAGTTTTTAAAATATAAGTTTTTATTTAATTTATATATTTTATTTATTTATTAAAACAGAAAATTAAAAAAAATTTATAAAAATTGAACCCTGTCAGATCCTGACCTGCCATCGTTTGGACCTGAACCCTCCGCGACTTGCGGAGGTTTGAACTGGGGAAGCCGCGACTCACGGAGCCGCCAGGTCAGACGCACCCAGAAACCCTACTTTGGCATTTAATACGGAGTAATAATTATTATTATTAATTAATTAGAATTTAGGTTTTAATTAATTTAGTATTTAGTTTTAATTTTTAATTAAATTGTATTTTAAATTTTAATTAGTTTTATTATTATATAAAAATTAACACTTTTATAAAATAAATAATATAAAAATAATTTTTTCATAAAAATTGTAATTTTATCAATTTTAAGTATATTTTTATTTTTGTATCTTTTAATCGTTTAATCGTAATATTGTATATTTTTCGCTCGTATTTAGTTTTAAGTCAGTATTTTGCCGTAGCTTATTTTTTTATTTCTAGATTTTTAGGCTTTGCCGTAAAATCCCTTAAGTGCTTATTCCTTAGACTAAGATTTAGGTGCTTTAGAATTTTGCGACGCCGTTTTTCGCGCTACTTTCTTATTTTTATTTTTCGACGCCTATTTTTCGACCTTTTATTTTTCGACGTTTTTCGACGCGCAATCTATTTCTTTCTTATTTCTCGACGCTCTAGTTGTTAGGACTTAGAATTTTCTCTACTTCTTATCTAATTCTCCAAACGGAAAGAAAAATTATTTAAGCGGTTAAATTAATGGACGTTGACAATTTTCTGGTTCGTAGTAATAGTTGAATTTGTTAGTGGCTAGTTGTGGGCTTCCGATTTAAAGGGTCCTGGCTACCTGCTGCATCTTTTGGCTATTCGAAATGTGGGCAAAATTAGAAAAGTCTATTAATTGGATAACATATATAAGTTTTTCTATTTTTATAACTAATAGGATAATTGGTAAATGCACCACATTGTAGCTAAAATTTGTCCATCGCAATAAAATGGAAAATTTTGAAAACAAGGCCTTGGGAACTCTTTTTGAACTCCAAAATTAATTAAATCAATACTCTCAAACGGGTGTTGATGACAATTTTTTCGGTCAATCTTGGATCACGAATGACGAAACAATAACTGGTTGTGAAATCTGTGGAGATTATCACTCAACATGGGAATGTTATTATTACGTTCCTATGGAAAATTACGCACCCACAGAACCTGAATGGAATGATTATGAAGAACACAATTCAAATTGGGATTATTCCCAAAAAGATATCCAAACTCAACAACCAGAGGACGAGGAAAATTACGTGTCTGAAAATTCTTTAGATTATATGAGAATCAAACTCGAAGAACTTGATGCTCAAAATGAACAAATGAGAGAGTTTGTAAATAGGCAAGCTGAAAATCTATCAGACTACACACCTGTTGATCTGAGGAGTATTGTGCAAGAAAATTTCATATCATCGAATTTTGATAAATTCGAGAGCTCCGAAATCACCAATTATCCCGATGATACTTTTTATTCAGTCTTACCAATTTCACAACATATTGACACATTAGCCTCGACCGACGAAATCATCAATCCATCAATGGATGATGAAGAAGAAATAAGGGTAACAAACTGGTACTCTTGGGAAAATGATAACATTGAAAATTTTACCCCCGAGACCAAACCAAACTTCACCATTCAACAACCTTTCAACCCAATATTCTCAATAGACGAGTCATCTACCGAAGATGAACTACGAGCTGTAATAGATATTGACACCTCGGATTTCACCCAATTGGGTAATAGAGGTGAAAACTTTGATCCCGAGAATAAACGGAAGGAAATATTAGGAATTGTCCACCCTATAGAAATATGTATGTTGGTGTATATCGATCCATTTGACCAAGAACCACAAAAGAGACATATCCATTTACTAAAAGCTACACTTAAAAAAGAATTAAGTAGTGACGATCGGGTGAATCTAAACTTTAAACCCATTGATATATTATATACCACCTGAGATGTAAATAACTGGCTCACTATTCTAATTCGTGGAACTTATTCTACCGACTTCACATGTCGTCAGCTAAGTGTGGGGAAGTCTAACCCCACTTAACGTTAAATTAGGGGTTCGGGTTAGTGCATAACTCGTTAATAAAAATGCATGATAAGTTAGGGTAAAATACGCATTTTCAAAGATTATCAAACAGTTCAGAAAAGCAACCATTTTTGAAGAAAAACATGTGTAATAAAACAATAAAAGGAATGAACGATAAGGCGCCATCTATCATTCGACGAGCTTTGTATGTACAAACTAGGTATTCTTAATCACTTTTCTACACTAATCACCCTCATAATTTATAATTATAGTCTGATTTTATGCAAATGAGGGCATTGCATGATCTCAAGTGTGGAGAAGGGTTATAAATTCTCTCGGGTTTATACTTGGTTTATTTGCCAAATTTTGTGAAAATTTGAAAAAATTTCAACTAAATGGAGTCAAAATCATGTTTATACATATTTATGAATGATGAAAACTAGGTGTTAATACCAAAATTATCGTTACCTCGAAAAGGACATAAATTGAGAAATAACCCAAAACGCTTGAATTCATTTAAAATGGAATAAAGGAGAATAAAAAGGCAAAGAAAGAAACTAAGTGTGGGGAGAATGTACTAAGTTATTCAATTAAAAACTATCTATCACATGTTTGTGCAAAGTTACTGCAGGTGTTTTTATATTGAACTAAATTAACTGTTTTACCCGATGAAAGAAAAGAAGAGATGGATCTACACGATGAATCAATTCCATCATTAAAAGGAAGTAAAGTCTTCCGAAAAAGACACGCGCTTCTTGATTTAGGTCAAGAAGTTGTCGTCCAGACCAGCTGTAGGTTGACGAAAAATCTAGAAAAGTCATCTCTAAAATCAGCTGGAAATCCACGGACCTCAGCATCAAACAGGGTCGCCAAGTGGTCAGATTTATCCTAACCATGAGAAGGATTTATCTTGTACAATGGGGGGGGGCACCGTGTAAATTAGCTTGATAAGACTAATGAATCAGATCCCCAGAAAGGATAATCTTCTTAAAGATTAAAAATCAGCTTTTAAGACTGATATTACTCAATCCTTGAGATTGACCTTAAAGATTGAGAATTACAAACTCATGGAATTCGATGATATCTAAACTCGAGCTTGAACGAGAAAATATTTAGATCAAAATTAAAACCGATTTGTTTTCTGAAAACCCATTTTCAATGCGTTCATTACCATTGAACATAAAATCCTAGGAATTCACCTGGAATTCATTAGGTCACCTGAACCAAATCGGGTGTCAACCGTAAGAACGGTGGTTGCATAGCATGGTCGGAGACAGGACCTTGTGCCAGACCGAAAAATTATAGGATGATCTTTACTATTGCTCCTACCAAGGATAGTACTAGCATCCGACACGTTATAGACCATGAACAAATGCATGTCATTAGACATTGCCTTAACAGTTGCTTGTTCATCGCTTTCCTTTACAACCGGACGGTAGTTTACCGAAAGATAATATACGGGACAAGTAAACTGGACGTGTTGCTTTCCTAATACAAGGTTAACAAGTGGGTAACACAAAACCATAAGTTTTGAGCTAAAATTTTCAAATCTGAAACCCACAAAAACATTTTGCAAACACCGGTGAAGGGTTATTCCGGAAAACTTATCTAGGGTAAAAGCTAGAATGAATTTTCAAAAGATCAAATGTATTCATAAAGATCCAATTTCCCTAAGGATCTACATTTTCATAGTCATGTGGGACTGTAAACCGCCTTTCAAATGTGCACTTTGCTTTGAAAACCGAAAGTAAATCGACTATTTGATTGCAAGTGTCGTTGACCTAAACCCGAGGCAACTGTGGATAGCACACCCACCTTTAACCATGGTTCTACCGTTACTATCATTTTTTATACCGCCATATCAAAATCACTGATGTACAAAGTGTGAAGAATAAAGAAGTGATTCGTGTGATTTAATTTCAAGTTATGTATTGCTTGAGGACAATCAACGTTCAAGTGTGGGGATATTTGATAAGGTTAAAAAGGAACATATATTTCATAGCATTATCCCCCAAGAAAGACAAGATTTTAGTTGCAATTGTTCCATTTTCAAGTAATATTCGTTTATATTAAATAAGTGTGAAGAAAAAAGGCGAAAACGACGAATTGAAGACGGAAAGGTCCAAAAAGCTCAAAAGTACAAATTACAATTAAAAAGGTTCAAATTATTGATGAAGAACGTCTAAAAATGACATGAGTACAAGTTACAAAACGCAAAGTACAAGATATAAAATAGTACGCAAGGACGTTCGAAAATCCGGAATCGGGACATGAGTCAACTCTCAACGCTCGACTCAACGGACTAAGAATTACGAGTCAACTATGCACGAGAATATAATATAATATATAAATAATTATATAAATTATTTATATTTTATATATTTATTAAAAATCATGTCGGCAGACTAAAAGACAAGGATGAGCTGTATTCCTCAGCTCCGCGACTCGCGGAGATATAAGGCAGATAGTACCGCAACTCGCGGAGAAACGAAATTTAGAAACACCTATAAATAGCTATGCATTCTGCGAGTTTAAAAAATATAATAATAATAACAATACTCCGTAGTAATATAATAAATAAATAAATATATATATTAGTTGCATATTAGATTAGGTAATGTAATTTACGGATTCTAAAGTCAAAATTCTGTCCGTGTAACACTACGTTGTTAATACCCAATGTGAAAGGACCGGTCCTAATCCTCCCGGACAAATTCTTCAACAGTTGGTCCCATTGCGATGATTGACTCCAAGTAATGTCCTTAAAATGAGCAAATGCACAGCGGAAGACTTAATTCGTACCTGAGAATAACATGCTTTAAAATGTCAACAAAAGTTGGTGAGATATATAGGTTTGATGCTAGCAGCGTTATAACAATGGACCACAAGATTTAAAGTTTATACATAATACACTCCTCGTGTATGAAAAGTCGTTGAGCACTTGGTAACCATACTTAACATTTAAATCACAGCAGCATATTCTTAAATAAACCCTACACCGTACCAAGTGTAGTAACGAAACGAAGTACTGTGCAACCGTTAAAAACTGGTCGTCCAGCCCGGTTGGGGTTGTCAGGCCCGATAGATCTATCAACAGGATTCGCGTTTACGCTCCTCACGTAAATATTAGCTACCAAGTATAAAGAAATATGCCATGGTACAACTCAACGTATAATTTACTTTTGATCACTTGTGTCCATAACGTAAATCATTTATAAAAACAGCGCATGTATTCTCAGCCCAAAATATTTAGAGTTTAAAAGGGACTATATACTCACCTAATGTATTTTGTAGTAAAAATACATATAACACCATTGATCAATTATAAGGTTGGCCTCGGATTCACGAACCTATATTATTTGTATATATATTAACACACACATAATCGTAAATGAACAAACTTACATATTATTAATGATATGATTGTTATTTTAGTAATTTATATATTTCATTAATAACTAATTTAATTATTTCTATTTTATGTACTTTAAGTAAATAATAAAATATTTATATAGTTTTGTTATATGTTTTAAATATAGTGTTATATAGCTAAAAAAAATCATTTGATAAAATAATTTTAATAAAAATAATTAAAAAGTTTTATTGTTTTATGATAATATCATTAGTAAATATACTTAATAATGATAATAATAATAATTATGATATTAAAACACTAATACTTATAATGATGATAATATTGATAATAATAATTAAAATGATAATAGTAATAATAAAAATAATGATAATAATAATTATCCTAATAATAATAATAATAATAATAATAATAATAATAATAACAATAATAATAATAACTTTCATAATAATCTTAATAATAATGATTATTATTATTTTTATACCTTAAACAAGTGTATGTTTGTGTGTCATCGACGGTACTAAAAAAAAATCGATGAGTTGAAATTTCTTGGCCCAACAACAAATACGTAAGCCTAATGTGTAGAAGCCCACAATCCTAATTAAATTAAGATGACCCGTTAACTTGAACCGGTTATCTTATTTAATAACAGAACCGTATCAGAAACTTGTATACTTGACAGATGGTTTTGTCTAGGGTTGAAACCGACGAATGTAATAGCAAGGAAGAATTAGCAGTAGCCAACGCGAATTTGCAACGAGATCAAAAGGGATCGAATGGCAGAAGATTATAATAATAACCGGTTGTAAATAGCGTTAGGTAGATGGCTTCGGTTGGATTTAAATCGAGCAACAGAGGAAGACTAAATGAAGAAGAAATCCATGGGATTGTTTGCTTAGAACAATAATTAAATTGTTTTCATGAAGCGAGATTGAATGAAATAACATTATTTATTTGAATTCGTCAAGGAACAAAAACATATGGGTGTTCGTGAATTTAAAAAAAATCGAATTCAAGGTTTAGGTGTGTTGCAGGTGTTGAAATCAACAGAAAATCAGGTATCAAATGTTCATAAAGCAGGTTGATCATCTGAAATTTTGTAGTTGTTCCAATTTGAACAATGTAATTACGGTTTTTTTTAATTGTTTGACTTTGAAATTCATTCTCGAATTCTAATGTTAGATTCTGTAAATTTGTAGATAGTTCAAATAGATTATTCTAAACACTTCTGCGTTTTTAGATTCGATAATTTATTTGGTACAAAGGTTTTGATTGAATCAATTCGTGATGAAAAAAAAATAATAAAAAAAAACAACGAAGTATGTTCTTGAGGGGTTTTTGGATTCTGATTATGCAGTGTTAGATATAAATAATGTGATTTACAGCATTAATATTCGAATGCCTTTGTCTTCTAATGAAGGTTGAGTAGACAGATAGAATAATTTAGAAGAAAAAAAGACAATCGAATAAAAATAAAACAGATACAGCAGATATTGAAATACATTTGGATTTTTGGACTGGTTTTCAATCGAAAGTAGACAGATCACAAATTTCAGATAGATACAAAAATCAAAAAGTGCTGAAAGGATCGGTTGTATATAAAAATTAAAAATATATGTATAAAGCTGAAAACGATTTGCACAGATTTATTTATAAACCTGATTTTATATATATATAAATAATACTTAATGATTAGTAAATGTTAATATATATATAAATACTAAAATACAGTAAAAATATATGCTAGTAATATTATTTATAATGATAAAATTAATAAAAATTATGATATTGATAATTTTGTATAAAAATTTTAGTAATAATAATAATACCAATTAATAATAATTACATTACTAATAATATTCATAATATCTTTTATAAGCTAATACTAATTATACATTTTGATAATAATATGATAATATTAATAATAACAATGATAGTTTCAATATATTTTTATAACAATCAATAATAATAAAACTGTTAATATTAATATTTTATTAATGATACTAATATTAATTCTAATTATGATTAACAATAAAAATATTATAACATCTCTTACACATTAAATTTCATATCTATTTGCTATATATACCACTATTATTAATACAGATATTACTATTAATATTGAAATTAATATAGCAATTATATTTTTAGTACATTAAATTAATATGTATATACATTTGTTTACATCTTTTTACATACATATAAACATATATATATATACACATATTTTTTTACTTACACACAATTGTTCGTGAATCGTCGGGTATGGTCAAAGGTAACTAGTTATCCAGATATAGATTTCAGACTTTCTAGACTCAACATAAAAGTTTTTGCTTATCGTGTCGGAAACATATAGAGATTAGAGTTTAAATTTGGTCGGAAATTTCCGGGTCATTACAGTACCTACCCGTTAAAGAAATTTCGTCCTCGAAATTTGATAGAGATCATTATAGATAGTAATGAGGATGTTTTCATGATGAATATGAGGTCATAATGGAGTTTTATCATTATCGAGAGATATTAGATAAAACGATTCGATCATGTGAAGCGCACAAGTGAAGCTATCACAAAAGAGTGAAATGGGTAAATATGGAATTGTTTTAACCGATGACATGATTAGGATTGAGTTTCGGAATTTATGGGATTTAAAGAAAATCTTACGTAATGAGATTTGGTTCTTCGGCGATCAGGATCTTCTTTGATTTAACGTGGCAATCTGTTTCAATTTTTCTGTCGGATGTTTTTCTATAAATTCACCCCTTCGTTTCCTTATTTTCCTCAACTCATATCTTCAACTCTTTCTCCTTAATTCCTATTTTAAGACATTTGTCAATATGCTTCATCCCATTCTGATCCTTGATATATTCTTAATTTTCACATCTGTCATTCTTCTTTTTCATCTACCACCAGAAGAATCCATTTACTTCTACTATACTCTTGTGTTTATAGTGTTTCTAATTCTCCCGTGTCTTTATATTGATATCTGTATCGATATACACGGTTTGTAAATTTTGGGTGGTTGTTGGGTTTTATATCTTCCTTTATACTTCGATGCTCCTGCTTCTGTCTTCTATAATCATTGTCATCCACAGTTAATATCTCCTCCTATTTGCTGTGACTTTTACCCCAATTTCTATTGCGGGGCTTTATCCCTTCGTTTCTTCTTCTCGTCCTCGAGTCAAACGAGCAATGGTCCGGAATTCGTAGGTATGAAATTTGGAATGAACATAGCTAATGTTCTTAGAAAGAAATGATAATGGAATGGTTTTGAATTGTCAAATTACCAGAATATTCTGGAAAGATAGAACTATCAAGATGATATGTTCCTAATATGTTTGGAGATTGGATAGAATGTAAGTGCCGTGTAACATGGCACATGATGATGGTACTGTGAATCATCACATTCCATTAGAAACTCAACATGACTTACTGTAATATAATGAAGTTGATCAAGTTTCATTTTATTATACTAATTCATGCATCAGTTCCCAACACTGCTTCAGAACATTCCTATTTTAAACTCGAAGGTTTTAGAACTTAGAAACTAACACAGTTTCTTTTATATTGTAACGCAGATATTACGGAGGAATAAATGATTTTAGATAAGGATAGTTGTGAAAACATCCTCAGAAATATTGGGGATATTTATAATGAAAGATATGATAATATCTTGGAATTTCTAATGTAGAAGGATGATGATGAAGATTGACCCGTAAGGGTTTAGATTCAGAAGCAAGGTGTTTGCTACAGAATCGTCATGATTCTTTATGTACAAGTTTAGTCCTTGAAATTTGTTCATAGTCTCCTTCACGGTTTGCTCAATCCGGTTTTCAGTACCAAATTTTCTATCGAGCGTTTCTAACACTTCCTCCTTTTATCATAAACTTTTGGTCATTAAGACCGTCTACAACATGCTGCTTCGTCAGCATTTCAAGAACTACTTCATAGTTCAAAACATTTTTCAGAAACTTCACATTCGGGGTATGAAATTCTTAGAGATAAATATCATAAGTATAGCTGGAGAAGTTCTGCAAGATTTTCAAAATACGACTTGCGGATTCCGGCAAAGGGATGCCGAGCTGCTGGTACATGATGTCGTGAAAGGTTATCCAGTAACGACGTCGAAAGGACAGTGTATTTATATCGAGATGATAATAAGACTAGTTTTACTGAGAAGTCAAAGTGGAGCTGTGATAAAAGTGGCTAATTTGGAAAGAAATTGCAAAGTTATTTTGGGTAATAATAACACTAAAGAAATTTACACTGCTACGTATTAACTCAGTTTTCGAGAGTTTTCAGGTGCATAACCATATGCAGGAATCTTTCTTCCGTAGACGAGGTGCGACTGGTTCAACTTCTTGATCGAGGCGTTTTCAAGAATCGTGAAAAGTTGTGAATACGAATTGTAATCGCCAAGATACGAATGAGGTTTAGATAGAATCAAGTGGCAAACTTGAAGAATTGTTTAGTTTCATATGTTATAATCAACATTTTAATTCATTTTAATCGTCCAAAGTTAGCAGTCCAATAGTTCGATTGTCCAATGGTTTAATAATTTCATATATAAATTAAATATATAATATTCGAATTAATTAATACGTATCGTGACCCGTGTACCGGTCTCAGTGTCGATCACAACTCAAAGTATATATATATTTTGGAATCAACTCCGACCCTGTATAGCCAACTCCCACCTTCACATATAGAGTGTCTATGGTTGTTCCGAAATATATATAGATGGGTCAATATGATAAGTCGAAACCTTGTATACGTGTCCCGTTATTTAAAATGCGTAAAATAAATAAATATATATATCATGACCCATTATACAACGTGTTGTCTCAGAATAAATCCGACGTATTGTTGTACATGTGTCCCGACGGTATGTATAGTGCAGAAATTAAAATTGCGAGAATGTAAATTGCGATAAATTAAATGTTAATCAGTTAGCTGGGAACAGTTAGCCGGAACAGTTAGCGTGTAATCCTATCTCAATTTCAATTAATTAATTCGTTTGTTTCTAACACTTTTTATTTTTGTCCAATGTTTTCTTCGTTATGCCACTTGTTGGATTCTGATAGGTCAAAATCCAAATATGAAATGTGAATAGAAATGGTTATTCGGTGGTGAACGGATACGTATATCGGTAGTTGTAAGTAGGATAGTGAATGTCTGTTGAATCAGATTCAAAGAATGTACGGTATAACTTATTAATGTGAGATCACAAATATTCCTCGGGTGCTACCTACCCGTTAAAATATTTTCATCATTAATAGTTTGTACGAAAGAATTTTTAATTACAATCTTTATGAAAATATACTTGCATATATATTTTCTTTAGATGTAATCATAGATTTAATGAGTCAATAAGATATTAAACTCATCAGATTTATTGTTAATACTAGATTACATAATCTCTAAAGCATTAGAGATTTCTTAGTCGCCATATTGAACGAAGGTAATGAGGTAGAATGGTACGTAAATCGAAGATAAGCGATGTAGAACGATATGTAGAACGAAAATAAAGTGGATAGAGCGATACGTAGAACGGTGATTATACTCGAGGTGTAATTTATGACGTTGAGATTTACGACGTGGTTGTGGTTTGAGGGTGATAAGGATACCATTGACGTTGATGATGGTGATATGGATTATGCTGCTGGTGCTGCTGCTGGTGTTTGTAACCTCCGCACCAGATTCTCCAAAACCATTACTCGAGTACATAGTTCATTAACTTCTTATATTATGTCGGGATGATTGATGATTGAAACGAGCGGATGAGTAAGATTCGAAATGTATAATCATGACGGGATACCCTAGAAAGAAGAGAGGAAATGATGTTTCGAACAGGTTCGCCGGTAAGCGCTTCAAATTTATTGCCAAAAGAACAATTTGGTGAATGGAAAGAATCTTCGAGGTGAAATGATTTTCGAATATAGAATGATATTCTAACTTCATAGCATATCCATATTTATGGTACTAAAGATTTTGTAGACTATAGAGGAACCTACAGCATATAGTAGGCAAGTCTACAGATGCGCTAAGATATGAATTATCAGATACGCTAAGATATGAATTTTTGTCTATACACTATCGATGCACTAAATGCAGTAAGACGTGTCTAGACTTAAGATTGATAAGCAGACAGTTCCCTAAGGATGATAAGCAGATGGTTTACGACTAGATATGATAAGCAAAACTTTTGACATGTAAACACGGTCGAAGTCCAGACTCACTAATGTATCCTAACAACTACCAGTTAGACACACTAATGGGAGACCTGGTTCGCTAAGACCAACGCTCTGATACCAACTGAAAGGACCGGTCCTAATCCTCCCGGACGAAGTCTTCAACAGTTGGTCCCATTGCGATGATCGACTCCAAGTAATGTCCTTAAAATGAGCAAATGCACAGCGGAAGACTTAATTCGTACCTGAGAATAACATGCTTTAAAATGTCAACATAAAGTTGGTGAGATATATAGGTTTGATGCTAGCAGCGTTATAACAATGGACCACAAGATTTAAAGTTTATACATAATACACTCCTCGTGTATGAAAAGTCGTTGAGCACTTGGTAACCATACTTAACATTTAAATCACAGCAGCATATTCTTAAATAAACCCTACACCGTACCAAGTGTAGTAACGAAACGAAGTACTGTGCAACCGTTAAAAACTGGTCGTCCAGCCCGGTTGGGGTTGTCAGGCCCGATAGATCTATCAACAGGATTCGCGTTTACGCTCCTCACGTAAATATTAGCTACCAAGTATAAAGAAATATGCCATGGTACAACTCAACGTATAATTTACTTTTGATCACTTGTGTCCATAACGTAAAACATTTATAAAAACAGCGCATGTATTCTCAGCCCAAAATATTTAGAGTTTAAAAGGGACTATATACTCACCTAATGTATTTTGTAGTAAAAATACATATAACACCATTGATCAATTATAAGGTTGGCCTCGGATTCACGAACCTATATTATTTGTATATATATTAACACACACATAATCGTAAACGAACAAACTTACATATTATTAATGATATGATTGTTATTTTAGTAATTTATATATTTCATTAATAACTAATTTAATTATTTCTATTTTATGTACTTTAAGTAAATAATAAAATATTAATATAGTTTTGTTATATGTTTTAAATATAGTGTTATATAGCTAAAAAAAATCATTTGATAAAATAATTTTAATAAAAATAATTAAAAAGTTTTATTGTTTTATGATAATATCATTAGTAAATATACTTAATAATGATAATAATAATAATTATGATATTAAAACACTAATACTTATAATAATGATAATATTGATAATAATAATTAAAAGGATAATAGTAATAATAAAAATAATGATAATAATAATAATAATTATCCTAATAATAATAATAATAATAATAATAATAATAATAATAATAATAATAATAATAACAATAATAATAATAACTTTCATAATAATCTTAATAATAATGATTATTATTATTTTTATACCTTAAACAAGTGTATGTTTGTGTGTCATCGACGGTACTCAAAAAAAATCGATGAGTTGAAATTTCTTGGCCCAACAACAAATACGTAAGCCCAATGTGTAGAAGCCCACAATCCTAATTAAATTAAGATGACCCATTAACTTGAACCGGTTATCTTATTTAATAACAGAACCGTATCAGAAACTTGTATGCTTGACAGATGGTTTTGTCTAGGGTTGAAACCGACGGATGTAATAGCAAGGAAGAATTAGCAGTAGCCAACGCGAATTTGCAACGAGATCAAAAGGGATCGAATGGCAGAAGATTATAATAATAACCGGTTGTAAATAGCGTTAGGTAGATGGCTTCGGTTGGATTTAAATCGAGCAACATAGGAAGACTAAATGAAGAAGAAATCCATGGGATTGTTTGCTTAGAACAATAATTAAATTGTTTTCATGAAGCGAGATTGAATGAAATAACATTATTTATTTGAATTCGTCAAGGAACAAATACATATGGGTGTTCGTGAATTTAAAAAACAATCGAATTCAAGGTTTAGGTGTGTTGCAGGTGTTGAAATCAACAGAAAATCAGGTATCAAATGTTCATAAAGCAGGTTGATCATCTAAAATTTTGTAGTTGTTCCAATTTGAACAATGTAATTACGGTTTTTTTTAATTGTTTGACTTTGAAATTCATTCTCGAATTCTAATGTTAGATTCTGTAAATTTGTAGATAGTTCAAATAGATTATTCTAAACACTTCTGCGTTTTTAGATTCGATAATTTATTTGGTACAAAGGTTTTGATTGAATCAATTCGTGATGAAAAAAAAATAATAAAAAAAAACAACGAAGTATGTTCTTGAGGGGTTTTTGGATTCTGATTATGCAGTGTTAGATATAAATAATGTGATTTACAGCATTAATATTCGAATGCCTTTCTCTTCTAATGAAGGTTGAGTAGACAGATAGAATAATTTAGAAGAAAAAAAGACAATCGAATAAAAATAAAACAGATACAGCAGATATTGAAATACATTTGGATTTTTGGACTGGTTTTCAATCGAAAGTAGACAGATCATGAATTTCAGATAGATACAAAAATCAAAAAGTGCTGAAAGGATCGGTTGTATATAAAAATTAAAAATATATGTATAAAGTTGAAAACGATTTGCACAGATTTATTTATAAACCTGATTTTATATATATAAATAATACTTAATGATTAGTAAATGTTAATATATATATATATAAATACTAAAATACAGTAAAAATATATGCTAGTAATATTATTTATAATGATAAAATTAATAAAAATTATGATATTGATAATTTTGTATAAAAATTTTAGTAATAATAATAATACCAATTAATAATACTTACATTACTAATAATATTCATAATATCTTTTATAAGCTAATACTAATTATACATTTTGATAATAATATGATAATATTAATAATAACAATGATAGTTTCAATATATTTTTATAACAATCAATAATAATAAAACTGTTAATATTAATATTTTATTAATGATACTAATATTAATTCTAATTATGATTAACAATAAAAATATTATAACATCTCTTACACATTAAATTTCATATCTATTTGCTATATATACCACTATTATTAATACAGATATTACTATTAATATTGAAATTAATATAGCAATTATATTTTTAGTACATTAAATTAATATGTATATACATTTGTTTACATCTTTTTACATACATATAAACATATATATATATACACACATATTTTTTTACTTACACACAATTGTTCGTGAATCATCGGGTATGGTCAAAGGTAACTAGTTATCCAGATATAGATTTCAGACTTTCTAGACTCAACATAAAAGTTTTTGCTTATCGTGTCGGAAACATATAGAGATTAGAGTTTAAATTTGGTCGGAAATTTCCGGGTCATTACACAATGTAAGTTATGTTCTTCCTTTTTAGATTAATGTCTCGCAGCTAAGCCGTTATTATGCTTATTTGAACCGAAGTAATCGTGATGTTAGACTAAATATTAAAGACAGGGTTATTGGACTTTGGACCATAATTGGGGTTTGGACAAAAGAACGACACTTGTGGAAATTGGACTATGGGCTATTAATGGGTTTTATATTTAATTAACTAAATGATATCTTGTTAATTTAATATTGTGATAACCCGAACTAATCCATCCGGACGACGTCCATATTGATTATAAAACGAATCACAATAGTTGATAACATTGCGAGGCACTTAACCTCTAAATGATACATTTTACAAACGTTGCATTTAAAAGACAACCTTTCATTACATCAAGAGTATACATGTACACCTATCGTTTCATAATATCCAAATGATCTAATCTGTCATTTACTTAATATTAATCTCTATTGAACTTCAATGACTCGAATGCAACGTCTTTGAATCGTAGCTTAAATGGTCCCAAATAGTATCCTTAATATGAGCTAATGCACAGCGGAAGACTTAATTCGTACCTGAGAATAACATGCTTAAAAATGTCAACATAAAGTTGGTGAGATATATAGGTTTGATGCTAGCAGCGTAATAACCATGGAACACAAGATTTCATATTTCATAAGCATTTAATAAAAATATTCTAAGTGATTGCGCTCTTGGTAACCATACTTAACTAAAATTCATCGTCGCATATTCCCTCTTATATTCTATTTCACTACACCGTTATCAAACAAGTTGTAGTCATTCGCCACGAAGTACTGTGCAACCGTTAAAAACTGGTCGTCCAGCCCGGTTGGGGTTGTCAGGCCCGATAGATCTATCAACAGGATTCGCGTTTACACTGGCCCATGTAATTATAGTTACCAAGTTACAGGGAAGTATGCCAATAACACAACCCATCCTCGAATAAATATTTTTGATCACTTGTGTCCATAACATAAAACATTTATAAAAACAGCGCATGTATTCTCAGCCCAAAATATTTAGAGTTTAAAAGGGGACTATATACTCACCTAATGTATTTTGTAGTAAAAATACATATAACATCATTGATCAAGTATAAGGTTGGCCTTGGATTCACGAACCTAACCATATATATAATATATCAACATATTTTCTTTTCAAATAATCATTACATATATACTTATAATACTTCTATTATCTATTAGTCTGTAGTTAGCAGTCCGATGTTAGTGGTCCACAATTAGTTACTTAATAAAATAAATAAAGACCCCATCGTATTCGTATTGATCAAAATTAATCTTGACCCACGGTACCGTGCTGTCAAATGACGTATTGCGTACATAAAGTACCGTGTTGTCAAATGACGTATTGCGTACGTTCATGAGGTCTTATGATTAATCTTCTCGTGTTGTTTACGGGTGGTCCTGAAATATATAAAATTTAATCATAAGTAAATATATATAAAATTTTATTTTAATTGGGAAATATATGGTTAATTTAATTTTTCCCCAAATATTTTCGTTGTTAAACTAGCTTTGGATACCCGATCTTGTTTTAGTCGTAGTTTCTTCATTACAACTCCGTTTTTGTTGATTCAACTTGCCACTTCCTTGGATCGAGTCAAATTTTAAGAATATGAACTGTAAATACCTTGGTTTGTATTCGAAATCACAGGTTATAGGTCAAACTTAGGTGAAACTTATGAAAGTGATCATTTTCCATCATAAAAACAACATTTAATGATCATTTTTCTAAAAATACTTACACTTTGAGTTAAACCATGAAATTTTTATGTGTTAACATATTCATAAGAAATATCATTTTCCAAAACATGAACTTCCAATTCAAAGTTCAAGATGGTTTTTAATTATCCAACCCAAAACAGCCCCCAGTTACACTCCAACGACGTAGATTCAGTTTTAAGGTGTTCTTTGTAAAAACAAGTTGTATCTTGTTAAGTTAGCATATCAATATGATATATTACAGGTCTTGAAGTGTTTTAAAAGTTAAGTTAGAAGGATCTATTTAGTTTGCGAACAAGTTTGAAATCATTCAAACTATGTTCTAGTTTATAAACTCTTATATAGATAGCTATAAACATATGAATTAAACAAGAGTTGAAGTAGAGTTTTTACCTCAAGTTTAAAATGTAAAGTTGCTGGAAAGAAGTAGTAAAATAAAACTTGAGAGAGTTCTTGCAAGTGTGTGTGAAAATTGGAAGTAAAATTTGGAAAATGAATGTGTAAAAATGAGTTAGAAATGGTGCTTATTTATAGGCTTGAAAATTTGGTTTTTATTGAAAATATCTAAGATAAGTTAAAATATATTATGTCATGAATGACATATTACACAAATAATTGAAGATTTCTATTGGTATATACCAATAGTAAATACTTCTAGAAGCTGTGTATAGTACGAGTATAATACTGGTATAAAATATCTAAAGATGTTTCATGAATCATATATAATAACAAAGATGTCATTTTCCATGATAAAAGGTTGAAAATGATGTTTTCCTACTAGTATATTCCAATAGTAAATACATCTTAATACAATACATATATATTTATTTTAACTTAGAAGTTATAACGTCGTTAAGCTTATATATATATATATATATATATATATATATATATATATATATATATATATATATATATATATATATATATATCGTTTCGAAGTCCTTAAGTTAGTAGTCTCATTTTATGTATATAATCCATTGTTAATATATTTAATGAGATACTTAATTATCATATATTTAAGTTAGATATAATCCATATATATACATAAGTATATAATTAATACAAGTTATGACGTTCGTGAATCGTCGGACAAATGGATGGTCAGTGGTTAACTGATTACATGAATATAGTTTCAAACTTTTGAAGACTCAACATTACAGATTTTGCTTATCGTGTTGGAAACATATAAAGATTAAGGTTTAAATTTGGTCGGAAATTTCCGGGTCATTACAGTACCTACCCTTTAAAGAAATTTCGTCCTCGAAATTTGATAGAGGTTGTCATAGATAACCATAAGAATGTTTTCATGACAAATATGAGGTGATAATGGAGTTTTATCATTATTGAAAGATATAGATAAAACGATTCGATCATGTGATGCGCACGAGTGATGCTATCACAAAAGAGTGAAATGAGTCGATAAATATATTTGTTTTGACTGATGACGTAGTTACTATTGACTTCCGGGATTTAAAGAAAATCTTACGTAACAAGATTTGGCTCTTCGGCGATCAGGATCTTCTTTGATTTAATACGGCAATCTGTTTCGATTTCTCTGTCGAATATTTCACTATAAATCTACCTCCTTTCCTTCCTTATTCCTCACATCTTCTATCCTTTCTCCCTCAATTCATATCTTAAAGTGTTCTTTAAAATGCTCCATCCCATTCTGATTCTTGTTATACTCCTAACTTTTATATCTTTCATTCTTCTCTTCCATCTGCCGCCATAAGAATCTATTCACTTCTATGATTTCCTTGGAATTATAATGTTTTTAATTCTCCCGTGTCTTTACATTGCAATACGTATTGATATACACGGTTTGTAATTTCTGGGTGGTTGTTAGGTTTTATATCTTCCCTTATACTTCGATGTCCCTGCTTCTGTCTTCCATAATCATTGTCATCCGAATTAATGCTCTCTCCTATTTACTGCGATTTTTTTTACTCCAATTTCTATTTCGGGGCTTTGTCCCTTCATTTCTTTTTCCCGTCCTCAAGTCAAGCGAGTAATGGTCCGTAATTCGTAGATATGAAATTTGGAATGAACATAGCTAATGCTCTCAGAAAGGAATGGTAATGGCACGATTTTGGTTTGTCAAATTACCAGAATATTCTAGAAAAGATCAAATTATCAAGAAATATTTTCTTGATATTTTTAGAATTTATATAGAATGTAAGAGCCGTGTAACATGTCACATGATGATGGTACTGTGAATCATTACATTCCATTAGAAACTCAACATGACTTACTATAATATAATGAAGTTGATCAAGTTTCATTATATTATACTAATACATGCATCAGTTCCCAACACTGCTTCAGAACATTCCTATTTTAAACTCGAAGGTTTTAGAACTTAGAAACTAACACAGTTTCCTTTATATTGTAACGCAGATGTTACGGAGAGATAAATGATCGCAGATGATAATAGTTGTGAAAATATCTCCAGAAATATGGAGAATATGTATAATGGAAGATACGAAGATATCTTATAATATCCAAGATTAGATGATGATGAATATCTGTCTGTGAAGGTTTAGAATAAAGAGTAAGATTCTTACTAATGATTACAGCAGGTACTGAGTCATTTGGATCCTTTGAAGTCAAACTTATTCTTTGTGATCTGTCCACGGCTTACTTCATAGTTTCGCATAATCCGCTTTTCGGTACTAAATTTTCTATTGAGTGTTTCCAATACTCCATTCTTTAACATCAACTTTTGGCCATTAAGACCATCTACAACATGCTGCTTCGTCAGCATTCTCAAAGTTACGAATCTGGGTCATCGGTTATCAAACCAAGGTGGTTTCGGGAGAATTGTGTTTTTAGATGATTAAACGCTGATGGTAATATGATGGAATATGAAAGGATTTCCCGGTAATGATGAGGAAAGCTATTCATATATATCAAAGTTATAATAAGGTTGGTTCAAATGAAAAGTCGAAGTTGGCTTGCTGGAGCTGTGACAAAGTTGCCTACTTTGAAAAAGAATTGCAAGGTTATTTTGGGTAATAATAACACTAAAGAAATTAACACTGCTACGTGTTAAACGTTGACTCAGTCTCCGAGAGTTTTCTAGTGCATAACTATATGCAAGAATCTTTTCTTCCATAGATGAGATGCGGTTGGTTCAACTTCTCGATTGAGGTATTTTCAAGAATCATGAAAAGATTTGAACGCGAATTGTAACTATCGAGGTACAAATGAGGTTTAAGATGAAATCAAGTGGCAAACTTGAAGAATTATTTAGTTTCATATGTTATAATTAATATTTTAATTCATTTTTATTATCCAAAGTTAGCAGTCCAATAGTCCAATTGTCCAATGGTCTAGTAGTCCAATGATTCATATACAATTATATATATAATATATTAATACGTATCGTGACCCGTGTACCGGTCTCAGTATTGATCACAACTCAAACCATATATATATTTTGGAATCCACCTCAACCCTGTATAGCAAACTCTAGAGTGTCTATGGTCGTTCCGAAATATATATATAGATGGGTCGATATGATAGATCGAAACCTTGCATACGTGTCCCATTATTTATAGTACGTAAAATAAATATATATCATGACCCATTATACAACGTGTTGTCTCAGAATTAATCCGACGTATTGTTGTACATGTGTCCCGACGGTATGTAAAGTACAGAAATTAAATAAAATTGCGAGAATGTAAATTGCAATAAATTAAATGTTAGCCAGGAACAGTTAGCTGGAACAGTTAGCGTGGAATCCTAACAAAATTTCAATTAATTAGTTCGTTTGTTTCTAACTCTTTTATTTTGTCCAATGTTTTCTTCGTTTTGCTACTTGTTGAATTTTGATAGATCAAAATCAAAATATGAAATTTGAATGAAAATGATTATCCGATGGTGAACGGATACGTATAACAGTAGTTGTAAGTAGGATAGTAAATGATCGTTGGATCAGATTTGAAGAATGTACAGTGCAACTTATTAACGTGAAATCATAAATATTCCTCGGGTACTACCTACCCGTTAAAATATTTTTCATCATTAATAGTTTGTACGAAAGGATTTTTAATTACAATCTTTATGAAAATATACTTGCATATATATTTTCTTCGGATGTAATTATGGATTTAAATGAGTCAATAAAATATTAACTCTCTTGATTTATTGTTAATACTAGATTACATAATTTCTAAACATTATAGATTACATAATCGCCATGTTGAACGAAGATAAATGAGGTAAAACAATACGTAAAGCGAAGATAATCGATGTAGAACGATATATAGAACGAAGATCATACTCGAAGTTCAGATGAGGTTTTTGAGGCATGTGATGTTGATATCCGAGATACAATTTGTGATGTTGAGTTTTACGATGTGGTTGTGGTTTGGGGGTGGTAAGAGTACTGTCGACGTTGATGTTGGTGGTACAGATTATGCTGCTGGTGCTGCTGCTGGTGTTTGTAACCTTCGCACCGTATTTTCTAAAGCCACTACCCGAGCGCGAAGCTCGTTGACTTCTTCTATTATACCGGGATAATTGACAGTTGGAACGAGCGAATGAACAAGATTCGAAATATGGGATAGTATGTAATCATGACGAGATACTCTAGAAATGAGCGAGAAAATGGTGTTTCGAATAGGTTCACTGGTAAGTGCTTCAGGTTCATCGTTAAGAGGACAATTTGGTGGTTGGAATGGATCACCTTCTTCTTGTCTCCAGAGATTTAGTATATTACGAACCAATCCCCAATTCATCCAGAATAGATGATGGGAAATTGGTTGATCCATTCCGGTGACGCTGTTCTCGGAGCTCGAATGGAAATCCATATCGGCGTAGCTATCGAAGTCGTAGGAATTCGAACTGGATGAAGAATCCATCTTGTATAGTCGAAGAAATGAGGTTTTGGTTTGGAACAGATTATAGGAGTTGGGTTTGGTACTCTTCAATACATAATTTACTTATGTATATATAATACCAAAATCTCGGATATCACGGAGAATCTTTGAAATACGTCAGACAATATTTATAGTAACAGATAAGCTAGGATATGAATTTTGTCTATACACTATCGATGCACTAGATGCAGTAAGACGTGTCTAGACTTAAGAATAATAAGCAGGCAATTTCCTAAGGATGATAAGCAGATGGTTTCTGACTAGAAATGATAAGCAAATTTTTTGACATGCAGACACGGTCGAAGTCCAGACTCTCTAATGTATCCTAACAACTACCAGTTAGACACACTAATGGGAGACCTGGTTCCCTAAGACCACTGCTCTGATACCAACTGTGATAACAGTAGGGACAACGTCCCACCCAGTGCCTTCCGCAGCTGCTGATACCCAGCTAACCGCCTGGTGACCACTGAGCGTACCTCAGACACTGATTTTACGGCCCGCATCTCTGTCAAGCCAGCCAACCCTCATAAGGGATCGCAAGGAGTAAGAGCCAATGCTTCGTCACAGGTAACACTGTGAGAACCTCCTTTACAACTAACCCGCCACACATGGACGGCGTTATACCAGCTCTGATACCAACTGTGATAACCCGAACTAATCCATCCGGATGACATCCATATTGATTATAAAACGAATCACAATAATTGATAACATTGCGAGGTACTTAACCTCTAAATGATACATTTTACAAACGTTTCATTTAAAAGACAACCTTTCATTACATCAAGAGTTTACATGTACACCTATCGTTTCATAATATCCAAATGATCTAATCTGTCATTTACTTAATATTAATCTCTATTGAACTTCAATGACTCGAATGCAACGTCTTTGAATCGTAGCTTAAATGGTCCCAAATAGTATCCTTAATATGAGCTAATGCACAGCGGAAGACTTAATTCGTACCTGAGAATAACATGCTTAAAAATGTCAACATAAAGTTGGTGAGATATATAGGTTTGATGCTAGCAGCGTAATAACCATGGAACACAAGATTTCATATTTCATAAGCATTTAATAAAAATATTCTAAGTGATTGTGCACTTGGTAACCATACTTAACTAAAATTCATCGTCGCATATTCCCTCTTATATTCTATTTCACTACACCGTTATCAAACAAGTTGTAGTCATTCGCCACGTAGTACTGTGCAACCGTTAAAAACTAGTCGTCCAGCCCGGTTGGGGTTGTCAGGCCCGATAGATCTATCAACAGGATTCGCGTTTACACTGGCCCATGTAATTATAGTTACCAAGTTACAGGGAAGTATGCCAATAACACAACCCATCCTCGAATATATATTTTTGATCACTTGTGTCCATAACATAAAACATTTATAAAAACAGCGCATGTATTCTCAGCCCAAAATATTTAGAGTTTAAAAGGGGACTATATACTCACCTAATGTATTTTGTAGTAAAAATACATATAACATCATTGATCAAGTATAAGGTTGGCCTTGGATTCACGAACCTAACCATATATATAATATATCAACATATTTTCTTTTCAAATAATCATTACATATATACTTATAATACTTCTATTATCTATTAGTCTGTAGTTAGCAGTCCGATGTTAGTGGTCCACAATTAGTTACTTAATAAAATAAATAAAGACCCCATCGTATTCGTATTGATCAGAATTAATCTTGACCCACGGTACCGTGTTGTCAAATGACGTATTGCGTACATAAAGTACCGTGTTGTCAAATGACGTATTGCGTACGTTCATGAGGTCTTATGATTAATCTTCTCGTGTTGTTTACGGGTGGTCCTGAAATATATAAAATTTAATCATAAGTAAATATATATAAAATTTTATTTTAATTGGGAAAGCTATGGTTAATTTAATTTTTCCCCAAATATTTTCGTTGTTAAACTAGCTTTGGATACCCGATCTTGTTTTAGTCGTAGTTTCTTCATTACAACTCCGTTTTTGTTGATTCAACTTGCCACTTCCTTGGATCGAGTCAAATTTTAAGAATATGAACTGTAAATACCTTGGTTTGTATTCGAAATCACAGGTTATAGGTCAAACTTAGGTGAAACTTATGAAAGTGATCATTTTCCATCATAAAAACAACATTTAATGATCATTTTTCTAAAAATACTTACACTTTGAGTTAAACCATGAAATTTTTATGTGTTAACATATTCATAAGAAATATCATTTTTCCAGAACATGAACTCCTATTCAAAGTTCAAGATGGTTTTTAATTATCCAACCCAAAACAGCCCCCAGTTACACTCCAACGACGTAGATTCAGTTTTAAGGTGTTCTTTGTAAAAACAAGTTGTATCTTGTTAAGTTAGCATATCATTATGATATATTACAGGTCTTGAAGTGTTTTAAAAGTTAAGTTAGAAGGATCTATTTAGTTTGCGAACAAGTTTGAAATCATTCAAACTATGTTCTAGTTTATAAACTCTTATATAGATAGTTATAAACATATGAATTAAACAAGAGTTGAAGTAGAGTTTTTACCTCAAGTTTAAAATGTAAAGTTGCTGGAAAGAAGTAGTAAAATAAAACTTGAGAGAGTTCTTGCAAGTGTGTGTGAAAATTGGAAGTAAAATTTGGAAAATGAATGTGTAAAAATGAGTTAGAAATGGTGCTTATTTATAGGCTTGAAAATTTAGTTTTTAGTGAAAATATCTAAGATAAGTTAAAAATATATTATGTCATGAATGACATATTACACAAATAATTGAAGATTTCTATTGGTATATACCAATAGTAAATACTTCTAGAAGCTGTGTATAGTACGAGTATAATACGGGTATAAAATATCTAAAGATGTTTCATGAATCATATATAATAACAAAGATGTCATTTTCCATGATAAAAGGTTGAAAATGATATTTTCCTACTAGTATATTCCAATAGTAAATACATCTTAATACAATACATATATATTTATTTTAACTTAGAAGTTATAACGTCGTTAAGCTTTATATATATATATATATATATATATATATATATATATATATATATATATATATATATATATATATATATCGTTTCGAAGTCCTTAAGTTAGTAGTCTCATTTTATGTATATAATCCATTGTTAATATATTTAATGAGATACTTAATTATCATATATTCAAGTTAGATATAATCCATATATATCCATATATATACATAAGTATATAATTAATACAAGTTATGACGTTCGTGAATCGTCGGACAAATGGATGGTCAGTGGTTAACTGATTACATGAATATAGTTTCAAACTTTTCAAGACTCAACATTACAGATTTTGCTTATCGTGTTGGAAACATATAAAGATTAAGGTTTAAATTTGGTCGGAAATTTCCGGGTCATTACAAATATAAAGGTTACAATTTGACGTAACTATAAATAACCACACACGCTTGATCGGACACGATGGGCGGGATATTTATAAGTACGAATTATTGTTCATTTGACCAGACACGGGGATGGATTAATAGTTAATGGATTCATTGAAATAGGGGTGGATTACATTTAAGGACACTTGGTGTAATTGTTAATAAAATATTATGACCTTGGATTACACACAGTCAATAACCTGCTGTAAATCATTTAAACAAAGTTTTAAGACCTTGTTACAGTTCGAATCGCCAATTAGTTGGAATATTTGACTTCAGGTATAAGTTTAAAAGTGCTGAGCATTTTATAATTATGACCGATGAACTATTTTGGTCAAAAGCCAGATAGGTTTCAAATACATCCAGGACAAAGGACAATTAACCCAGGACAATTCATTAAAACCAAAACGTCAAACATCATGATTACGGAAGTTTAAATAAGCTTAATTATTTTATTTTATTTTATATTTAATCGTACCTTTAATTATTCGTCATTTAATTATTCGTCATTTATTCGGTCATTAAACGGTAAATCCCCCTTTTATATATTATTATATATATATATATATATATATATATATATATTTATATATTTTTGTACAAATATAATTATATAAAAATATAGTGTAATCGTCTCCCTGTGGAACGAACCGGACTTACTAAAAACTATACTACTCTATGATTAGGTACACTGCCTATAGTGTTGTAGCAAGGTTTTGGTATATCCCATTTGTAAATAAATAATTAAAACTTGTTATATTTTGTAGCATTCCGTATTAAAAATATATAATATTTCGTACACCACGTGCTACGACATCAATAAACTAAAAGCTGAATCTAAATAATAAACATCAAGAACAACAAAATGATTTGAAACAAACATAAAATAGAATGACCAAAACTCTAGCTCACCTGAAAATTAAAAGTACGAATGTTGCAACTTGTAGTTAAAATAATAAGAATTAGTAAAACTCCCTAAACCCATGTTAGCATATACAAACTCACATTAAGTTGACAGTATTGATTTGCTCATTGGCAGACTACGGTTTGCATCACCTGAAGTTTTTATATCTATGACCGATGAATGCATCTTATATACTATAAGAACCAAATTATCAATGAAGATAGAAATATCCAATAAATAAGATACACGGACAAAAGAAAAACTGCCCAAACGTGTAGCGACCCCAACAAATCGTCAAATGACGGCGTCGTCTACGTATGGTCCCATTACATGGTCATAAGTCTTTAAGACAACGTTTGACCGAAAATATGTCGCATTCATTTCATAAATAAGGATGTTTCAAAGTTTACAAAAGTAGTTCCCATAACTAGTACATAACATTGTTTAAAGTTCATATGAAACACGTGCGACACAGTTTAATGTAGTCAAAAAGACGCTCCACGTATGCAAGTATACTCGACATCCAAAGCAAGTATCAAAAAGTATGAGCGGAAGCATGTAACACCTAAGTTCAAGGACCTGAGAAAAACATAGAAAATCTGTCAATGAAAACGTTGGTGAAATCATATTTTTAAATAAGTAAATGAGTAAAAGTAAGTCGAACCACAAGATTTGCAACATTTAAAAATAGTAACACATTCTAAAAGTTAATATTCACGAGCACCCAATTATCAAGGCTTAACATTCCGTCCGTTGAACCCCATCACAATAGTGTTAGAACATACACTGTTTCTCGAAAATATATTTCACCCGTAGACGGTAGCGAACCGTCCGAAGTGAGGGTTTATCAAACCCATATGGCCATATAACATAAGTTTTCGCTTACACCCGTCAAGTGTAACTAATGATAATCGAATTGAGGATTTTGTTCTAAACTCGTATGTAGAATGTTTGTTTCCCTGTACTTGTGTTCACTTAGTTAAAAAGAAATGTTTATGTTTTCTCATCCCAAATGTAAGTTCAAGAAAAGTAAAAGTGGGACTATGATCTCACCTTGTATGCACGAACAAAAAGTAATTCGACAAGTAACGTATGCAAAGGACAATGCTAGTCTTGACCTAAACAAATATGTTGTATCAATAACGATAGTCACGAAGGGTCAAAGATGTTCAATTAGTCCTATGGCTCAATACGACTCGATTATGTAGCATGTGAATCAAATTGTCAAGTTTCATGCAAGATACAAGTATAGAATCATGTTAGAAAGGTTGCATAATCAATTGGTTAAGTTTGACAAAAAGTCAAACTTTGGTCGGTCAAAGTCAACGAAAAAGTCAACATGTTCGGGTCGGGCCTCGGACTATTTATCTATGCTAGTTATTCATATATAAGCATGTTAGAACAAGTTACATGTGAATTGGAGGTCTAGAACATGGCAAACATTTTCCGTGAAATGGACATTGGAGACAGAAAGCTGGGCACGGCTTATGCCGCACCGCGGCACTCAGCTGTCGCGCCACGACAATGCACGGGAGCTGGTGCCTGGCCAGTCTCAAATGTTCAAGTCTCAAATCAAAACCTTTTTGTGCACAAAATACAAACCGCTAACAGTTAGAACTCGCACCTTATATCGTTAGAAAGCTCTCTTGACGTAGAATGCAACTAAACACATTTCATCAACCAAAAACATAATTTGCAACAACCGACTTTCTAACTTAAATGATCAATCAATGCATCTCATTTATTGTTCAAGTTCATCAATGCACATTTATGATTCGGACATTTAATGCATACATATAACATGCCGTTCTGTAGATAATCAAGCATACAATACAACTAAACACTAACAAAACAACATGGCAAACATTCAATGCATCTAAGATTCATTTCTAGTTCACCAAACCCTAACCCAAATTCACCAAAATCACTAATCAAGTTTATGGAGTTTTCTCATGCAACCTACACATCCAATTGAAGCTAGTGACACTAGGAACACATTTAATACATGCATTTATAACATTTAACAACATTTAATCATCTAAAACTCAAGATTAAACACACCCATTTGACTAGTTCATGCTAGTTACTTCCAAACAACAAATCAAGCAATTCAAACACGTAATCATGTTAGACTTGAGCCATAGACACTAATTAACAACTTTATAACCTAAAAACATCAAGAACACAAAATCTAGTGATTTTAGAACGTTACCCAAACTTGATGAAATCGGTATGGAATCGAAGAGGAAGTTGCAAGGATTCCAAATATGTAATTTGTTTGGATTGAAGCTTGATTGATTTAAAATGGAAGATGATTTCTTGTTTGATGAATTGAGAGAAAAATTGGAAAGTAAGAAAGAAAAGAGAAAATAAAATGAAAAAGGAAGAGGATAAGAGTTGACTAGTCAAAAGCTAGTCATCTCTTTGGCATTTTGGCGAAACTAGTCCCAAGTTCGGTTGCGGGTGCGTTAAATTACCTAGACAAGATAATTTAAAACGCATATTAACGGGAGATGTTATAAACATATAACGGAGTTTAAAATAGTTTAACAGAAAAGTAATCGGAAAAGTAATCGGAAAAGGCAGGATGTTACATTACCTACTCCTTAAAAGAAATTTTGTCCCGAAATTTAAGCAGGCGTAGTAATCGTTGTTTCTTCCTCAGAATCTGACGTTTCCAAAACCGCGAATAGATGAGGGTATTTCTTTTGCATTTGATATTGCCTTTCCCAAGTAAACTCGGGTCCTCTTTTGGCGTTCCAATGGACCTTAACAATCGGGATCCGACTTTGTTTTAACTCCTTATCGGCGGTGTCCACAATTTCAACCGGTTCCTCCACAAAATGGATTTTGTCATTAATGGTAAGTTCCTCGAGGGGGATGACGATATCGGACTCGGCAAGACATTTCTTCAAGTTAGATACATGAAAAGTAGGATGGACGGAGCTTAGTTGAGGCGGAAGATCCAAACGATAAGCAACGGTTCCAACACGCTCTAAGATTTCGAAAGGACCAACATACCGCGGGTTTAGTTTTCCACGTTTCCTAAAATGAATGACACCTTTCCAAGGTGCGACTTTTAACATGACGCGGTCGCCGACTTGAAATTCGAGGTCGTTGCGTCTTTTGTCGGTATAGCATTTTTGACGACTCCTGAAATGTCCCGTTCTTATTGATTAAAAACGTTCCATATTAATTGATTTCGTTGCGAGGTTTTGACCTCTATATGAGACGTTTTTCAAAGACTGCATTCATTTTTAAAACAAACCATAACCTTTACTTCATCAATAAAGGCTTAAAAGCTTTACGTAGATTATCAAATAATGATAATCTAGAATATCTTGTTTACACACGACCATTACATAATGGTTTACAATACAAATATGATACATCGAAATAAGTTTCTTGAATGCAGTTTTTCACAATATTATACAAGCATGGACTCCAAATCTTGTCCTTATTTTAGTATGCGACAGCGGAAGCTCTTAATAATCACCTGAGAATAAACATGCTTTAAATGTCAACAAAAAATGTTGGTGAGTTATAGGTTTAATTTCTACCTATATCAAATCATAATAATAATAATAGACCACAAGATTTCATTTTTCATAACAACCATCTCAAGCAGGCATTTCGCATCGTACTTAGAGATAAAAATCATTCATATGGTGAACACCTGGTAACCGACATTAACAAGATGCATATAGAATATCCCCAATCATTCCGGAACTACCTCGGACCTGATTAAAATCGAAGTACTAAAACATCCGGTACTTTGGATGGGGCTCGTTGGGCCCGATAGATCTATCTTTAGGATTCGCGTCAATTAGGGTGTACGTTCCCTAATTCTTAGGCTACCAAGCTAAAAGGGGTATATCCAAATTCGATCATTCAACCATAGAAAGTAGTTTCACATACTTGTGTCTATTTTGTAAAGCATTTATAAAACCGCATGTATTCTCATCCCAAAAATATTTAGATTTTTTTAAAAGTGGGACTATAACTCACTTTCACCGAATGTTACTTCGTCGAGAAAAATGCTACGGGTTGATTCACGAACCTATAACAATATATACATATATCAAATATGATTGAAACATATTCACAATATTTTCTTTATTACGTGTTGATGATTTTTAGTTGTCCAGTTAGCGGTCCGAAGTTAGAAGTTCCATAATTTGTCGTACATGAATAACATAATATATATCTTGAATCAATCCACGACCCAGTGTATACATATCTCAGTATTGATCACAACTCAAACTATATATATTTTGGAATCAACCTCAACCCTGTATAGCCAACTCCCACATTCACATATAGAGTGTCTATGGTTGTTCCGAAATATATATATAGATGTGTCGACATGATAGGTCGAAACATTGTATACGTGTCTATGGTATCTCAAGATTACATAATATATAATACAAGTTGATTAAGTTATGGTTGGAATAGATTTGTTACCAATTTTCACGTAGCTAAACTATGTAATTTTTACCAATCTTGTATTACTCGCCATTTCTTCGTTTCTAATCCGTTTTGAGTGATTCAAGCGGCCACGGTTTCATATTGAACTTATATTTTTGAAACTAAACAGAAAAAGTATGAGTTTATCGTCGGAAATACAATTTTTAAGTCATTTAGTAAAAGATAGTCATTTCCGTCGAAAGAACGACATCTTGATGACCATTTTGAAAAACATACTTTCACTTTGAGTATAACCATGATTTTTGGATATGGTTTCATGTTCATAAGAAAAATCATTTTTCCAGAAATCTAGCTTTTAAATCAAAGTTCTTCATAGCTTTTAATTATCCCAACCAAAACAGCCCCCGGTTGTAGCTACGACGGTGTATATCCGATTTTATGGTGTTTATCGTGTTTCCAAGTTTCAAATCATTAAGTTAGTATATCATATAGATATAGAACATGTGTTTAGTTGATTTTTAAAAGTCTAGTTAGAAGGATTAAATTTATTTGCGAACAAGTTTAGAATTCACTAAACTATGTTCTAGTAATTACAAGTTATAATCTTCGAATAAGGTAGCTTTATATATATGAATCGAATGATGTTATGAACATCATTACTACCTCAAATATAGTAGGTAAACCTACTGTAAGTGACAAGAAATGATCTAGCTTCAAATGATCCTTGGATGGCTTGAAAGTTCTTGAAGTAGAATCATGACACGAAAACAAGTTCAAGTAAGATTTTCACTCGAAATAAGATTGTTATAGTTATAGAAATTGAACCAAAGTTTTAATATGATTATTACCTTGAATTAGAAAGATAACCTACTGTAAGAAACAAAGATTTCTTGAGGTTGGATGATCACTTGGAATGGATTTAGAAAACTTGGAAGTAAACTTGCAATCTTGGAAGTATTCTTGATTTTTATGAACTAGAACTTTTGAAATTTATGAAGAACACTTAGAACTTGAAGATAGAACTTGAGAGAGATTCATTAGATGAAGAAAACTGAAGAATGAAAGTGTTTGTAGGTGTTTTTGGTCGTTGGTATATGGATTAGATATAAAGGATATGTAATTTTGTTTACTTGTAAAAAGTCATGAATGATTTACCAAATTTTTGTAGTTTTATGAGATATTTCATGCTAGTTGCCAAATGATGGTTCCCACATGTGTTAGGTGACTCACAAGGGCTGCTAAGAGCTGATAATTGGAGTGTATATACCAATAGTACATACATCTAGAAGCTGTATATTCTACGAGTACGTATACGGGTGCATACGAGTAGAATTGTTGACGAAACTGAACGAGAATGTAACTGTAAGCATTTTTTTAACTGGAAGTACTTTGGTATATATCTTGAAGTCTTTTAAAAGTGTTCAAATACATTTAAAAACATTATAAGTATATACATTTTAAATGAGTCGTTAAGTCATCGTTAGTCGTTACATGTTTTGATTTGTTTTGAAGTCCTTAAGTTAACGATCTCATTTAATCTTGTTAATCCATTGTTTATTATATCAAATGAGATGTTAAATTATTATACTATCATGTTAACATGATATATGAATATATCTTATTAGGATATATACACATTAAAATGTCGTTACAACGATAATCGTTACGTATATGTCTCGTTTCGAAATTCTTAAGTTAGTAGTCTTGTTTTTACTTATGTAGTTCATTGTTGACACACTTAATGATATACTTACTTATCATTTTATCATGTTAAACATATATATTTATTCATATATGTATCATCATGTCATATATCACATATAGCGTTCGTGAATCATCGGTCAAACTGGGTGATCAAATATTTACAAAATTCCGTTTTCAATTAACCAAGTCTTAAAAAGTTTGATTGCTTAACATGTTGGAAACATTTAATCATGCAAATATAGTTTTCATGTATATATATAATCATAGAAGAGTTCGGAAAAGTTCGGGTCACTACATTACCTACCCGTTAAATAAATTTCGTCCCGAAATTTTAAGCGATTGAAGGTGTTGGCTCATCTTCTGGAAATAAGTGCGGGTATTTCTTCTTCATCTGACTTTCACGTTCCCAGGTGAACTCGGGTCCTCTACGAGCATTCCATCGAACCTTAATGATTTTAAATGTATTTTGCTTGAGTCTTTTAACCTCACTATCCATTATTTCGACGGGTTCTTCAATGAATTGAAGTTTTTCGTTGATTTTGTTTTCGTCTAATGGAATAGTGATATCTTCTTTAGCAAAACATTTCTTCAAATTTGAGACGTGAAAAGTGTTATGTACAGCTGCGAGTTGTTGAGGTAGTTCAAGTCGGTAAGCTACCGGTCCGACACGATCAATAATTTTGAATGGTCCAATGTACCTTGGATTTAGTTTCCCCCGTTTACCAAATCGAACAACGCCTTTCCAAGGTGCAACTTTAAGCATGACCATCTCTCCAATTTCAAATTCTATATCTTTTCTTTTAAGGTCCGCGTAACTCTTTTGTCGACTTTGGGCGGTTTTCAATCGTTGCTGAATTTGAATGATTTTCTCGGTAGTTTCTTGAATAATCTCTGGACCCGTAATTTGTCTATCCCCCACTTCATTCCAACAAATCGGAGACCTGCACTTTCTACCATAAAGTGCCTCAAATGGCGCCATCTCTATACTCGAATGGTAACTGTTGTTGTAGGAAAATTCTGCTAACGGTAGATGTCGATCCCAACCGTTTCCAAAATCAATAACACATGCTCGTAGCATGTCTTTCAAGGTCTGTATCGTCCTTTCGCTTTGCCCATTAGTTTGTGGATGATAGGCGGTGCTCATGTCTAGACGAGTCCCTAACGCTTGTTGCTATGTTTGCCAGAACCTTGAAATAAATCTGCCATCTCTATCAGAGATAATAGAGACAGGTATTCCATGTCTGGAAACAACTTCTTTTAAGTATAATCGCGCCAGCTTCTCCATTTTATCATCTTCTCTCATTGGTAGAAAATGTGCTGATTTGGTGAGACGATCGACTATTACCCAAATAGTATCATAACCACTTGCAGTCCTTGGCAATTTAGTAATGAAATCCATGGTAATGTTTTCCCATTTCCATTCCGGGATTTCAGGTTGTTGAAGTAGACCTGATGGTTTCTGATGTTCAGCTTTGACTTTAGAACATGTCAAACATTCTCCTACATATCTTGCAATATTGGCTTTCATACCCGGCCACCAGAAATGTTTCTTAAGATCCTTGTACATCTTTCCCGTTCCGGGATGTATTGAATATCTGGTTTTATGTGCCTCCTTAAGTACCATTTCTCTCACATCTCCAAACTTTGGTACCCAAATTCTTTCAGCTCTATATCGGGTTCCATCTTCCCGAATATTAAGATGTTTCACTGATGCTTTGGGTATTTCACTTTTCAAATTCCCTTCCTTTACAACTCCCTGTTGCGCTTCTTTTATTTGTGTAGTAAGGTTAGTACGAATAATTATATTCATAGCTTTTACCCGTATAGGTTCTCTGTCCTTTCTACTCAAAGCGTCGGCTACCACATTCGCCTTCCCCGGGTGATATCGAAGCTCAAAATCGTAATCATTCAACAATTCAATCCACCTGCGCTGTCTCATATTCAGTTGCTTCTGATTAAATATGTGTTGGAGACTTTTATGGTCGGTATATATAATACTTTGGACCCCATATAAGTAATGCCTCCAAGGCTTTAATGCAAAAACAACTGCGCCTAATTCCAAATCGTGAGTTGTATAATTTTGCTCGTGAATCTTCAATTGTCTAGACGCGTAAGCAATTACCTTCGTTCGTTGCATCAATACACAACCAAGACCTTGCTTCGAAGCGTCACAATAAACTACAAAATCATCATTCCCTTCTGGCAATGACAATATAGGTGCTGTAGTTAGCTTTTTCTTCAACAATTGAAATGCTTTCTCTTGTTCATCCTTCCATTCAAATTTCTTCCCTTTATGCGTTAATGCAGTCAAGGGTTTTGCTATCTTGGAGAAATCTTGGATGAATCTTCTGTAGTAACCAGCCAATCCTAAAAATTGGCGTATATGTTTCGGAGTTTTCGGGGTTTTCCACTTTTCAACAGTTTCAATCTTTTCCGGATCCACCTTAATACCTTCTTTGTTCACTATGTGACCGAGGAATTGAACTTCTTCCAACCAAAATGCGCACTTTGAAAACTTAGCGTACAATTCTTCCTTCCTCAATACTTCTAACACTTTTCTCAAATGTTCTTTGTGCTCTTGATCATTCTTTGAGTAAATAAGTATGTCATCGATGAAAACAATGACAAACTTGTCAAGGTATGGTCCACACACTCGGTTCATGAGATCCATGAACACAGCTGGTGCATTAGTTAAGCCAAATGGCATGACCATAAACTCGTAATGACCGTAACGTGTTCTGAAAGCAGTCTTCGGAATATCGTCTTCCTTCACCCGCATTTGATGATACCCGGAACGTAAATCAATCTTCGAATAAACCGACGAGCCTTGTAGTTGATCAAATAAGTCGTCGATTCTCGGTAGTGGATAACGGTTCTTGATGGTGAGTTTGTTCAACTCTCTGTAGTCAATACACACTCTGAACGAACCATCCTTCTTCTTGACAAATAACACCGGTGCTCCCCATGGTGATGTGCTTGGTCGAATGAAACCACGCTCCAAAAGTTCTTGTAGTTGGCTTTGGAGTTCCTTCATTTCGCTGGGTGCGAGTCTGTATGGAGCACGAGCTATTGGTGCAGCTCCTGGTACAAGATCTATTTGAAATTCAACGGATCGATGTGGAGGTAGTCCCGGTAATTCTTTCGGAAATACGTCGGGAAATTCTTTTGCGATGGGAACATCATTGATGTTCTTTTCTTCGGTTTGCACCTTCTCGACATGTGCTAAAATGGCATAGCAACCTTTTCTTATTAGTTTTTGCGCCTTCAGGTTACTAATAAGATTTAACTTCGCGTTGCTCTTTTCTCCGTACACCATTAAAGGTTTTCCTTTTTCTCGTACAATGCGAATCGCATTTTCGTAACACACGACCTCTGCTCTCTCCTTTTTCATCCAGTCCATGCCGATTATCACATCAAAACTCCCTAACACTACTGGTATCAAATTTATCTTAAATACTTCTCCAACCAGTTTAATTTCATGATCCCGACATATCTTATCTGCTGACATTAAGTTACCGTTTGCTAGTTCGAGTAAAAATTTATTATTCATAGGCGTCAATGGACCGTTTAATTTAGCACAAAAATCTCTACTCATATAGCTCTTATCCGCACCCGAATCAAATAAAACATAAGCAGGTTTATCATCAATAAGAAACGTACCCGTAACAAGCTCCGGGTCTTCCTGTGCTTCTGCTCCGTTAATGTTGAAGACTCTTCCACGGTTTTGCCCATTAGTATTCCCTTGGTTTGGGCAACTTCTGATCATGTGGCCCGGTTTTCCACATTTAAAACAAACAACGTTGGCATTATTTGATCCAACACTATTTGTCCCATTAGTCTTGTTAAACTTCAATCCGTAGACCTCACACTTTACTGCGCCATGACCAGTTCTTTTACACTTGGTGCAAAATGTCTGGCAGAACCCTGAGTGATTCTCTTCACATCTTGGACATTTATTGTTCTGATTGTTGTTGCCATTGTTGTTATTGAGGTTGTTGTTAGGATTTTTATTGTTGTTGAAACGGTTATTGTTGGAACGATTGTTGTAGTTGTTGTTGTTGGGATGATTTTTTTTGCGGTTGTTGCGAAAAATGGTGCGTTTGTTGTTGTAATTTTGGGGTTGGTTGTTGACACGATAGTTATTGTTGTTGTTATATTCGTAACCCCTGTCACTGGTTTCTTCCCACTTTCTCTTGAGTGGTTTCGTGTTGACCTCTTCGGTCGCTTGATTATTCATTCTCCCTTGGATCTGGTTCATGAGCTTGTGAGCCATTCGACTTGCCTTTTGTATGGAGGCAGGGTCGTTTGAACCCACATCTTCCTGGATCCTTTCCGGTAACCCTTTCACAAACGCGTCGATCTTCTCTTCTTCATCTTCAAACGCTCTTGGACACAATAGGCACAATTCTGTGAATCTCCGTTCATACGTGGTAATGTCAAAACCTTGCGTTCGTAATCCTCTAAGCTCCGCCTTGAGCTTATTGACCTCGTTTCTGGGACGGTATTTCTCATTTACTAAGTGCTTGAATTCAGACCACGGTAGTGAGTAAGCAGCATCTTGTCCCACCTGCTCGAGGTAGGTGTTCCACCATGTCAACGCTGCACCTGTGAAGGTGTGCGTAGCGTATTTCACTTTGTCATCTTCAGCACACTTGCTGATAGCAAATACCGATTCGACCTTTTCAGTCCATCGTTTTAATCCGATTGGACCCTCGGTTCCATCGAATTCCAGCGGTTTGCAGGCAGTGAACTCTTTGTAGGAACATCCGACACGAGTTCTTGCGGCGTTTGTTCCGTTGCTAGTTTCAGAGTTATTGTTGTTATTATGCATCGCGGCTTGCACTGCGGCTATGTTCGCAGCAAGAAAGGTACGGAAATCTTCTTCGGTCATATTCAAGTTCTGGCGAGTCGTTGGTGCCATTTCCTTCAAAAATAGCCAAAATAATTTAGTTAATCATATAGAATATTAGAAGTAGTCAATAATATTTCGTAGCTTAATATGAACTTATTTATAGAAGCCTTTTCTTCATATTAGCGTTTTATAATCTTTAATTCGGGTAGTACCTACCCGTTAAGTTCATACTTAGTAGCTAACGCAAAAATTAACTACTACTTGTCAAAATAATATTCTATCATGAAAAACTTAATTCATTAATATTTCACATTTAAACTTTTGATACAATATTATACAATCATACCATAGTGCTATTTTACATATGACATAAAATATAGCACACACTAGCTTTTATACAAGGTAGTTGCGAAGATAACTCTAGCTAATGCGCAAGGCGTTCCGCAAAAGCAATAAAGATACGTAATTCATACGTCCAGAAACAAGTCATGCATTCTGGTTTAACTAAGACTATTTCCCATCCTAAGTCTTGTGGAACGTAACCGTTGTGACCTTTATCAAGACAACATGTTGTAGTGTCATCAAAAGGACGAGGGTTACGTAAAGTCCAACAGTTTTGTAACAACCTAAAAACCTTGTTTCTCACCCTAACTATCGAATCTGTCACTTCTGGAAATGTTTTATTCAGCAATTGTAATCCGATGTTCTTTTTCTCACTTTGGTGAGAAGCGAACATCACTAACCCGTACGTATAACATGCTTCTTTATGTTGCATGTTAGAAGCTCTTTCTAAGGCTTGAAGTCCTATATTCGGATACGTTGAGTCAAAATAGGTTCTTAACCCGTAGCGTAAGATAACATTTGGGTTCCCCGCATTATATGCGTTAAAGTAAACACGGCGTAACTTATGGACTCCCCAATGTGATATCCCCCATCTTTCAAACGAAAGCCTTTTATAAACCAAGGCATTTTTGGAACGTTCTTCGAATGTCTTACAAACTGATTTCACCGAAAATAGTTGTGCCGAGGAATCCTGACCGACTCTAGACAGGATTTCATTAATCATGTCTCCGGGTAAGTCTTCTAAAATATTGGGTTGTCTAACCATTTTGTGTTTTTATACTGTACGATAGACAAGAGTTAGATTCATAAAAGATACATATATATATCACATAATATTCACATGTTAAATATATAGTTTCCAACAAAATGTGTTAAGCAATCATTTTTCAAGTAAACACGGTCGAAGTCCAGACTCACTAATGCATCCTAACAAACTCGGTTAGACACACACTAATGCAAATTTCTGGTTCTCTAAGACCAACGCTCGGATACCAACTGAAATGTCCCGTTCTTATTGATTAAAAACGTTCCATATTAATTGATTTCGTTGCGAGGTTTTGACCTCTATATGAGACGTTTTTCAAAGACTGCATTCATTTTTAAAACAAACCATAACCTTTACTTCATCAATAAAGGCTTAAAAGCTTTACGTAGATTATCAAATAATGATAATCTAGAATATCTTGTTTACACACGACCATTACATAATGGTTTACAATACAAATATGATACATCGAAATAAGTTTCTTGAATGCAGTTTTTCACAATATTATACAAGCATGGACTCCAAATCTTGTCCTTATTTTAGTATGCGACAGCGGAAGCTCTTAATAATCACCTGAGAATAAACATGCTTTAAATGTCAACAAAAAATGTTGGTGAGTTATAGGTTTAATTTCTACCTATATCAAATCATAATAATAATAATAGACCACAAGATTTCATTTTTCATAACAACCATCTCAAGCAGGCATTTCGCATCGTACTTAGAGATAAAAATCATTCATATGGTGAATACCTGGTAACCGACATTAACAAGATGCATATAGAATATCCCCAATCATTCCGGAACTACCTCGGACCTGATTAAAATCGAAGTACTAAAACATCCGGTACTTTGGATGGGGCTCGTTGGGCCCGATAGATCTATCTTTAGGATTCGCGTCAATTAGGGTGTACGTTCCCTAATTCTTAGGCTACCAAGCTAAAAGGGGTATATCCAAATTCGATCATTCAACCATAGAAAGTAGTTTCACATACTTGTGTCTATTTTGTAAAGCATTTATAAAACCGCATGTATTCTCATCCCAAAAATATTTAGATTTTTTTAAAAGTGGGACTATAACTCACTTTCACCGAATGTTACTTCGTCGAGAAAAATGCCACGGGTTGATTCACGAACCTATAACAATATATACATATATCAAAATATGATTGAAACATATTCACAATATTTTCTTTATTACGTGTTGATGATTTTTAGTTGTCCAGTTAGCGGTCCGAAGTTAGAAGTTCCATAATTTGTCGTACATGAATAACATAATATTTATCTTGAATCAATCCACGACCCAGTGTATACATATCTCAGTATTGATCACAACTCAAACTATATATATTTTGGAATCAACCTCAACCCTGTATAGCCAACTCCCACATTCACATATAGAGTGTCTATGGTTGTTCCGAAATATATATAGATGTGTAGACATGATAGGTCGAAACATTGTATACGTGTCTATGGTATCTCAAGATTACATAATATATAATACAAGTTGATTAAGTTTTGGTTGGAATAGATTTGTTACCAATTTTCACGTAGCTAAACTATGTAATTTTTACCAATCTTGTATTACTCGCCATTTCTTCGTTTCTAATCCGTTTTGAGTGATTCAAGCGGCCACGATTTCATATTGAACTTATCTTTTTGAAACTAAACAGAAAAAGTATGAGTTTATAGTCGGAAATACAATTTTTAAGTCATTTAGTAAAAGATAGTCATTTCCGTCGAAAGAACGACATCTTGATGACCATTTTGAAAAACATACTTTCACTTTGAGTATAACCATGATTTTTGGATATGGTTTCATGTTCATAAGAAAAATCATTTTTCCAGAAATCTAGCTTTTAAATCAAAGTTCTTCATAGCTTTTAATTATCCCAACCAAAACAGCCCCCGGTTGTAGCTACGACGGTGTATATCCGATTTTATGGTGTTTATCGTGTTTCCAAGTTTCAAATCATTAAGTTAGTATATCATATAGATATAGAACATGTGTTTAGTTGATTTTTAAAAGTCTAGTTAGAAGGATTAAATTTATTTGCGAACAAGTTTAGAATTCACTAAACTATGTTCTAGTAATTACAAGTTATAATCTTCGAATAAGGTAGCTTTATATATATGAATCGAATGATGTTATGAACATCATTACTACCTCAAATATAGTAGGTAAACCTACTGTAAGTGACAAGAAATGATCTAGCTTCAAATGATCCTTGGATGGCTTGAAAGTTCTTGAAGTAGAATCATGACACGAAAACAAGTTCAAGTAAGATTTTCACTCGAAATAAGATTGTTATAGTTATAGAAATTGAACCAAAGTTTTAATATGATTATTACCTTGAATTAGAAAGATAACCTACTGTAAGAAACAAAGATTTCTTGAGGTTGGATGATCACTTGGAATGGATTTAGAAAACTTGGAAGTAAACTTGCAATCTTGGAAGTATTCTTGATTTTTATGAACTAGAACTTTTGAAATTTATGAAGAACACTTAGAACTTGAAGATAGAACTTGAGAGAGATTCATTAGATGAAGAAAACTGAAGAATGAAAGTGTTTGTAGGTGTTTTTGGTCGTTGGTATATGGATTAGATATAAAGGATATGTAATTTTGTTTACTTGTAAAAAGTCATGAATGATTTACCAAATTTTTGTAGTTTTATGAGATATTTCATGCTAGTTTCCAAATTATGGTTCCCACATGTGTTAGGTGACTCACAAGGGCTGCTAAGAGCTGATAATTGGAGTGTATATACCAATAGTACATACATCTAGAAGCTGTATATTCTACGAGTACGTATACGGGTGCATACGAGTAGAATTGTTGACGAAACTGAACGAGAATGTAACTGTAAGCATTTTTGTTAACTGGAAGTACTTTGGTATATGTCTTGAAGTCTTTTAAAAGTGTTCAAATACATTTAAAAACATTATAAGTATATACATTTTAAATGAGTCGTTAAGTCATCGTTAGTCGTTACATGTTTTGATTTGTTTTGAAGTCCTTAAGTTAACGATCTCATTTAATCTT
The DNA here is from genome assembly GCF_046630445.1 of Rutidosis leptorrhynchoides. Taxonomy (NCBI): domain Eukaryota; kingdom Viridiplantae; phylum Streptophyta; class Magnoliopsida; order Asterales; family Asteraceae; genus Rutidosis; species Rutidosis leptorrhynchoides. The sequence continues at coordinate 332,240,314 of NC_092343.1, read as the reverse complement.
GTTAATCCATTGTTTATTATATCAAATGAGATGTTAAATTATTATACTATCATGTTAACATGATATATGAATATATCTTATTAGGATATATACACATTAAAATGTCGTTACAACGATAATCGTTACGTATATATCTCGTTTCGAAATTCTTAAGTTAGTAGTCTTGTTTTTACTTATGTAGTTCATTGTTGACACACTTAATGATATACTTACTTATCATTTTATCATGTTAAACATATATATTTATTCATATATGTATCATCATGTCATATATCACATATAGCGTTCGTGAATCATCGGTCAAACTGGGTGATCAAATATTTACAAAATTCCGTTTTCAATTAACCAAGTCTTAAAAAGTTTGATTGCTTAACATGTTGGAAACATTTAATCATGCAAATATAGTTTTCATGTATATATATAATCATAGAAGAGTTCGGAAAAGTTCGGGTCACTACAACTCCGGGCCGTCCGAAGCCTATCTCGGATTTGAATAATCTTCTCGGTGGTTTCGTGAATGAGTTCGGGCCCGGTGATTTGCACGTCACCCACTTCGGCCCAACGAAGGGGAGAGCGACATTTTCGACCATATAACGCTTCAAAAGGTGCGGCCTTTATACTCGCGTGATAACTATTGTTATAAGAGAACTCGGCGAGAGGTAAGTGCTTGTCCTAAGCTTTTACAAAACCGACAACGCAAGCTCGTAACATATCCTCCAAGGTTTGTATTGTACGTTCACTTTTACCATCAGTTTGAGGATGATATGCGGTGCTCATGTCCAATCGCGTTCCCAACGCTTCTTGTAAAGTACGCCAAAATCTAGAAACGAAACGGCCATCTCGGTCGGAGATTATTGATAAAGGTACACCGTGTCGGGCTACAATCTCTTTAATCTAAAGTCGTGCAAGTTTCTCCATTTTGTCGGTTTCTTTCATGGCGAGGAAGTGTGCGGATTTGTAGAGGCGGTTAACAATAACCCAAATAGTATCATAACCGCCCGACTTTTTTGGTAGCTTGGTGATAAAATCCATCGTTATTCTTTCCCACTTCCATTGTGGAATTTCGGGTTGTTGAAGCAACCCGGACGGTCTTTGGTGTTCGGCTTTGACTTTAGCGCAAGTCAAACATTTGGCAACGTAAGTAGCAACGTCCTTTTTGATGTTCGGCCACCAATATCGTTCTTTAAGGTCGTGGTACATCTTTTTGGCACCAGGATAAATCGAGTATCGTGATTTGTGGGCTTCGTCTAGGATGAGGTTTCGTAAATCGCCATATCTAGGCACTGATATCGGCTAAAAAGTCACGTTTTCACCCCGGTATTGAGGCCCAAAAACAAGAAAGATTCCAACTTTGGCGGCAAAATACCCACTTCGTCGGTTAGAATTGAAGAACAAGTAATTACGAAGGCGGTGCAAAAAGAATCAAGAGAATCGGAGCTAAAACGAAGATTCTATAGCGAAAACGGTGAAAGTCAAGAAATCAAGTTACGATCCAGGAAACAAAGGGCTGACCAGGCACGGATCCGGCTTGCCATACGGCTTGCCATCCAGCTTGCCGAATGGGTCCGGCCTGCCATATCCGCCCCACCATGCGAGTTGCCAAACCGGATCCGGTTTGCCAGATACGGCTTGCCATCCGGCTTGCCGTACGGCTTGCCGGCCGGATTTTGGCTAAATTCCATGCTTATTTAAAGGGCTTTGTTCATTCATTTTCAACACACACTTCAATTCACTTCTTTCTCTCTCTTGTACAATATTAGTCATACTCTCAAGGCCTTCGACTCCGTGCGGGAAACCTAGTACCCGGAGAAGAACGCCGAAGATTGTATTAGGAGCGGTCTGGAGTCTTGAAGTTGTCACTTTTGTATTCAGAACTCATTTAATCTACTGGTACTTCTATCCCTTATCTTATATAATGTTTATTGATATTATTGCCATGATTAGCGAGTAGTTATCCTTAGTGTATGCTATGATGTAACCAGTTATAATGCCGAAATAATATTATGGCTTGCGTATGTCGTTGAAATGCTTTCCGATTATGCTTTGAACTCAATCGCTTTTCCAACTAATAGAACGTAGTTATAGGCTCTGTTATTGGGAAGTCGCGAACCCCGATTCAGAGTACACTATCTGTGTCACCCCTTGGTAAGAGAAATCTCTCGGATACAACGTAAGATCGACTGAGGCACACCGGTTGTAGTAAGTCTATCGAGCTTTGGATTCCGGTTGAGGACTCTTTCGTAGTGAAACATCTGACTAGACCCCTAGTACATTGTCGGTCCCAGACCATGCTGGTGTAGTCACTAGCATATAAACTTCGTACGTGCACGCCGAAGCACAGCAGTTGTTGTAGGCTGTACCTCTGCTAAGTAAGGCCATGGAACACGGTTAGTGTTGACCAGTACACTGCACCATGACACGGTCTCAAGCATTGCACCCCGTTGAGGGATTCTTAGTTAATTAAGGAACTGTTTGTTTAGACGCATAAAGGATTGGACCGTTAGGATAACCGGACGTGTTCATGGAAGTCATCTAGACTTGGCCATGGTGTTCCTTTATGGTTGAACTCTTTTTAGGGCCTAACTATCTTTTACCAATCATTAACGAAAGCATTGAAACACATCACGTCTCTCGGGTACGGTAAGTCATGTATTCTATTACGCTTAAGAAAGTTTAGACTATTTTGGAACGTTAATACGCCACCCAACCGAGTCGCTCAATTGGATGAGCCGTCTGAACGTGTATGCCTGTAGTCAGACTGCACGGGCGTCGGGGGTAAGGGGCGTTGCTGTCTATTCAGAATCTTCAAGCCTAACGCATTTCCCAGTGACCTGTCTTATAACAGTGGCGTTTAGGACTAGTGTAATGAATACAAGGCCTCTGCCTATTCATGAGCCAGCATTCCATAATCTCGGCAGAATAACTGATGAAGTCATAGTATGCACTTACTTTAACCTTATCTGAATTACAAATTTTATTGCATTTACTTTATCTATCTTATAAAATCGGAAAACCCCAAAACAAATATTTACTACTCCCTAACTATCTTAGGTAGAATATAGGTTCGATGCTACTGATATCTCAAAAATACGACCCTAGGTCATACTTCCCTTACTTATAAGGAGTATTAAGATTTAGGCCCCGCTAAATATAAATTTAAAACAAGTACCCTCTCCCACGAGTGGCTGATTCTGGCGAGCTGCGGCCTGACGACACCGCGCAAATAAAACTGTCCGTTTCGGCCATATCAGGAGAACTACTAGTTTTTGGCGAATCAGAATATTGATCCCGTTTCGGCCATATCATAGAAATTGATCCCGCAAGCATCAAAGTGGAGAATCAGAATATTGAAGAAACCCGTTCATCAGACGCATCCTCAGAGGAGCAAGATACCGATGATGACGAGGAAGAGCATAAAGAAGACATTCTGACTAACTCGCACTCTCCAACCGAACCAGATCAAGGAGAGCCGGACTCTTCCTCAGATCGAATTCCAGTTATATCCACACATGCAGACATGATAACCTACATTAATGATACCGATGATTTTGAAGACATTCTCGAGGCCATCCGAAAATCAACCATCGATTTTTCGCTACGCTTAACAGAACGAATCACGGCTATCAGAGAAGAGCACCGTCTCTATATCCGAAGAGAGGACAATGATGTTGAAATCCTGGAAGAGTGCATTCAAGACTTTATCAATTCTCTTCACGATCATATCTATCACGAAGAAAGGCAGCGAGAGCATAATTCAGTGGTTCGCACTATTTTAGAGACAAGACTCTGTCGAGATCAGAAGATCATTTACTCTAAGGTGTACAACGCCTTAGCCGGATCTGCACTTCCGTTCTCACGAAACGAACGAGCACTACTAACTCTCATCCGGAAGCATATGGATCTTTCCACCGGCCGCCCGGCTTATCACTCTGATTTGCAAATGATCGAGGATATTCATAGCTTTTTCGCTCTCTTAGATAGAGATAACTTTGAAAGCACACCAGACAGGCTAGTGATTTACGTAACAATTGATCTCCATGCTGATCTGATTATCAAGGAGTTACAAGACGCTGTTATGGAGGAAGCAAGGCGAAACAATCCGTTCTCTCATCTTGAACCAGATCGAGTCAACATCGCCACCTATGTTACAAAGCAGTTATCACGTATCTTCCACGAATCCACCGATCCTAATTTCATATTCAAAGTCGGATGTCGGGAGATATACTCAAAGACAGTGAAATTGATACTCGGATCAGGATTGATGTTCACTTCTTTCCAGCTTCGTCTTTTAACTGATCTGTGCAAAGCTACCGACTCTTATTGTGGAGATCACCGTTCCGAAGACTTCGAAATTCTAAAGATACAGTTTCTTACATTATTTGAAGACCTCAGAAATGAGCATCCCGTCAGAGAAATCATTAACACCAGCACTGCTACCATGATTGACATCCATGGGTCAACAAGCAGAGCTGTGGATCATATTCTCATCGGACTTCAGGACTTATCAAGAGCAGAAACTGCGCACTACTTATCTTTTAGAAGATCTTCAAGAGAAGTACCGGATCTATTACCACTTTTGGTCCGACACTTTCTCAGGATTTATCCACCGAGACTCACATTCCCTAGAGAAGACCAAGATTACTACCATCAGCGAGGAATGTTTGCTTTTTGAAGCGTCACTACGGTCGAGCCAACGACCTTAAACAAAAGCGCTTCCCGGGAGGCAACCCGTGCAATAAAGTAGAGTAGAAGAATAAAGGATGACAAATGCACCAATGAAGAAGCAAGGAAACCAGCCGTATCCGCTAAGGGTATTTCTTTCTTTCGCTACTAGCTCAAGATTCAAAACTATACCGCATCCTAGCTTATCACTAAGTGTGGGATAACACCCAATCAAAACACTAGACAAACACTCCCAAATCTTCAACTAAAACTCCTAAGTGTGGGATACACTGGGAACATTGAGGACAATGTTCGTCTAAGTGTGGGATGTTGGTATCTTTTATGCTATATCATAATAAACCATTACGAAGATTCCAAGTCCTTAAGCCAAATTTCAAAATTTTAACTCTTTTTGGAAAATATTTTTGAAAACCCAAACGTTTGTCAATAAAAATAAGGCTTAAGTAAGGTGGAATTCTTGTTAGGTTGAAATCTCTAATAGAGCATTGCATGACTAAGGCATTATCGACCTAAATTGATTATGGTGAGGTACCCCAAAAAGACTAGCATTCATCTTTAATGCTTCACTATTTTCCGTTGAGAGTGCCGATGTCTGTGCCCAGAATCAGAACTTACTCTAGATCTACATCTCCAAGCAGCAAAGCGTGTCCGGTTGTAATCAAAATAGCTTCTCATTTGTCAAACATAAGCCTTCCGCACCTCCGTTACTTCTACTCCACCACATCCACATCACCTTTATTACTTATCCAAAAACCCAGAAAATGACATTCATTCCGAAAACCCAATGTTATAAACCTCTCAAGTATCATGGCAAAGGTCTTGAAGAAAAGTTTACCGGCAAAAAGTTTCTCGAAAGAAAGTCTCTAAAAAATAAAAAATAAAAAAAAATAAATAAATAAATTTTATGAAGTTCTGAGAAAATGAGCAGAACTAAGAGAAATGCCGAAGAAGAACTTGACCGAAAATGATTATCAAAAGAAGAAAAGTTCGAAAGTGCTTCTCAAATACTTCAGCACTCCTATCTATTCAAATAAAAAGTCTTATAAAGACTATATTACCGTTTCATATCACCCCTCAAAAACAACTTCACCACCACTCCAAAATTCCCTCTCCATCATTGACAAATGACCCATAAAGCTGAGATTACTACCGTTTTCGCGTATGCAGCAAGGATTTGAGTCTTTATCAAGCCTATGATGATGGGTGCAACATGACTGGCTATGAGCGTACTTCATTTCTTAGATCTATAGGGAACCCCTAAACACTTGAGTGATTTGAGTGACCCGTGAAAGCTAGCCTATGTCATGTAACCTCCTCGCATGCTTGCAGAGATAATTTCAATCCTAACATAGATGACTCACCTTATCTTTTTGCGCTTATAATAAAAGCAAACCGTTTAGGCTATTAGAAAAGAAACGCCGAAAGGTTAAATGAGAGTTTGCTTGAGGACAAGCAAAGTCTAAGTGTGGGATATTTGATATCGGCTAAAAAGTCACGTTTTCACCCCGGTATTGAGGCCCAAAAACAAGAAAGATTCCAACTTTGGCGGCAAAATACCCACTTCATCGGTTAGAATTGAAGAACAAGTAATTACGAAGAGAATCGGAGCTAAAACGAAGATTCTAGAGCGAAAACGGTGACAGTCAAGAAATCAAGTTACGATCCAGAAAACAAAGGGCTGGCCAGGCACGGATCCGGCTTTCCATACGGCTTGCCATCCGGCTTGCCGTATGGGTCCGGCCTGCCATATCCGCACCACCATGCGAGTTACCAAACCGGATCCGGCTTGCCAGATACGGCTTGCCGTACGGCTTGCCGGCCGGATTTTGGCTAAATTCCATGCTTATTTAAAGGGCTTTGTTCATTCATTTTCAACACACACTTCAATTCACTTCTTTCTCTCTCTTGTACAATATTAGTCATACTCTCAAGGCCTTCGACTCCGTGCGGAAAACCTAGTACCCGGAGAAGAACGCCGAAGATTGTATTAGGAGCGGTCTGGAGTCTTGAAGTTGTCACTTTTGTATTCAGAACTCGTTTAATCTACTGGTACTTCTATCCCTTATCTTATATAATGTTTATTGATATTATTGCCATGATTAGCGAGTAGTTATCCTTAGTGTATGCTATGATGTAACCAGTTATAATGTCGAAATAATATTATGGCTTGCGTATGTCGTTGAAATGCTTTCCGATTATGCGTTGAACTCAATCACTTTTCCAAATAATAGAACATAGTTATAGGCTCTGTTATTGGGAAGTCGCGAACCCCGATTCAGAGTACACTATCTGTGTCACCCCTTGGTAAGAGAAATCTCTCGGATACAACGTAAGATCGACTGAGGCACACCGGTTGTAGTAAGTCTATCGAGCTTTGGATTCCGGTTGAGGACTCTTTCGTAGTGAAACATCTGACTAGACCCCTAGTACATTATCGGTCCCAGACCATGTTGGTGTAGTCACTAGCATATAAACTTCGTACGTGCACGCCGAAGCACAGCGGTTGTTGTAGGCTGTACCTCTGCTAAGTAAGGCCATGGAACACGGTTAGTGTTGACCAGTACACTGCACCATAACGCGGTCTCAAGCATTGCACCCCGCTTGAGGGATTCTTAGTTAATTAAGGAACTGTTTGTTTAGACGCATAAAGGATTGGACCGTTAGGATAACCGGACGTGTTCATGGAAGTCATCTAGACTTGGCCATGGTGTTCCTTTATGGTTGAACTCTTTTTAGGGCCTAACTATCTTTTACCAATCATTAACGAAAGCATTGAAACACATCACGTCTCTCGGGTACGGTAAGTCATGTATTCTATTACGCTTAAGAAAGTTTAGACTATTTTGGAACGTTAATACGCCACCCAACCGAGTCGCTCAATTGGATGAGCCGTCTGAACGTGTATGCCTGTAGTCAGACTGCACGGGCGTCAGGGGTAAGGGGTGTTGCTGTCTATTCAGAATCTTCAAGCCTAACGCATTTCCCAGTGACATGTCTTATGACAGGGGCGTTTAGGACTAGTGTAATGAATACAAGGACTCTGCCTATTCATGAGCCAGCATTCCATAATCTTGGTAGAATAACTGATGAAGTCATAGTATGCACTTACTTTAACCTTATTTGAATTACAAATTTTATTGCATTTACTTTATCTATCTTATAAAATCGGAAAACCCCAAAACAAATATTTACTACTCCCTAACTATCTTAGGTAGAATATAGGTTCGATGCTACTGATATCTCAAAAATACAACCCTAGGTCATACTTCCCTTACTTATAACGAGTAGTAAGATTTAGGCCCCGCTAAATATAAATTTAAAACAAGTACCCTCTCCCACGAGTGGCTGATTCTGGCGAGCTGCGGCCTGACGACACCGCGCAAATAAAACCGTCCGTTTTGGCCATTTCAGGCACCCAAATTCTTCCGGCATAATATCGAAGTCCGGTCTCCTTAACTTCAAACCGGGAGACGAGAATGTTTAAAAGTTCACGTGCAATGTTGTTGTCCTTAAGAGCCTCATCTTGGGCTACCCGAATTTGGCTATTAAGGTTGGTGTGGATGGTGATGTTTAAAGCTCGGACGCGAAGAGGCACCGCTCTTTCCTTTCGACTTAAGGCATCGGCCACTACATTTGCCTTTCCGGGGTGGTAACGAAGCTCGCAATTGTAATCGTTCAAGGTTTCAATCCACCTTCGTTGTCTCATGTTTAGTTGCTTTTGGTCGAAGATGTGTTGGAGACTTTTGTGATCGGTAAAGATGGTACTCTTGGTACCAAGAAGATGATGTCTCCATAACTTAAGTACAAAGATGACGGCTCCGAGTTCAAGATCATGCGTTGTGTAGTTTCGTTCGTGTACCTTGAGTTGTCGAGAGGCATAAGCAATGACTTTCTTTCGTTGCATTAATACACACCCATAACCGTTCTTCAAGGCATCGCAATATACAACAAAATCATCATTGCCTTCGGGAAGTGACAAGATAGGAGCGGTGGTTAGCTTTGTCTTGAAGATTTGGAATGCGGTTTCTTGTTCGGATGACCAAATGAACTTTCGCCCCTTGTGAGTTAACGCGGTTAAAGGACGAGCGATTAAGGAGAAATCCTTGATGAATTTACGATAGTATCTGGCGAGACCCAAGAATTGACGAATGTGAGTAGGAGTAGTAGGAGTCTCCCATTTACTAATGGCTTCGATTTTTGCGGGATCGACTTTAATGCCTTGATCACTTACAACATGACCGAGGAATTGAACTTCCTTCAACCAAAATTCACACTTGGAGAACTTGGCATAGAGTCGTTCTTTTCTCAAGAGTTCGAGCACGAGTCAGAGATGTTCTTTGTGTTCCTCTTCGCTTTTAGAATAGAGCAAAATATCATCGATGAACACGATAACGAATTTGTCGAGGTACGGTATGCACACGCGGTTCATGAGATCCATGAACACCGCCGGTGCGTTAGTGAGACCAAAAGGCATGACAAGGAATTCATAACTACCATAACGAGTCCGGAAAGCGGTTTTGGAGACATCTTCTCCCTTAACCCTTAGTTGATGATAACCCGAACGGAGATCGATTTTTGAATACACACAAGACCCTTGTAGTTGATCAAAGAGGTCATCGATGCGAGGAAGAGGATATCGGTTCTTAACCGCCAATTTATTTAGTTCACGATAATCAATGCACATTCGTAGGGATCCGTCTTTCTTCTTAACGAACAAAATCGGAGCGCCCCATGGTGAATGGCTAGGTTGAATGAAACCACGGTCAAGTAACTCTTGGATTTGACTTTGCAATTCTTGCAATTCGGATGAAGCGAGTCTATATGGCGCACGTGCTACGGGTGCGGCTCCCGGAATAAGATCGATTTGAAATTCAACCAGTCGATGAGGTGGAAGACCCGGTAATTCGTCGGGAAATACATCGGAAAAATCGCTAACAATTGGCACATCATCGATGCTCTTTTCATTGGCCTCGACTTTCTTAACGTGAGCAAGAATCGCGAAACAACGCTTGGGGAGTAGTTTTCTAACTTTAAGGCACGAAACGAGATTGAGTCCGGTGCAATTCTTGTCGCCATAGACAATCAATGGTTCACCATTCTCGATAGGAATTCGGATTGCGTGAAGATCACAAAGAATGTGAGATTTATTTTTGACCATCCAATTCATACCGATTATTACATCAAAACTCCCTAGTTCCATGGGTATCAAGTCAATTTCAAATTCATTACCCAAAATGTTCAATGTGCACCCCTGGTAATATGTGTCGGCGCTTAAAAATTTTCCGTCGGCCACTTCGATGGAATAAGTAGTATCTAAGGGGTGTGGTGGAGTGCAAAGAGTAGGAGCCAAAGTCTTAGACACAAAACATTTATCGGCACCCGAATCGAATAAGCAAGTAACATAAGTGTTGTTGAGAAGAAACGTACCCGTGACTAGTTCATTGTCATCCCGGGCTTCCTCGGTGTTGATGTTGAAGGCTCGGCCTCGGTTGTTGGGGTTGGCTTTCTTCTTCAGGCATTCGTTCCTATAATGGCCCGTTTGACCACATTCGTAACAAGTGGCCGTCTTGGGAGGATTAGGCCCCTTTCGAGCTACGAGAGCGGCGCTTGTGCAATTGTTGGCCTTGTGACCAACCCCTTGGCACCGGTGGCAAATTAGCTTGCTACATTCGCCATGGTGATGCTTGTGACATTTTTTGCAAAAAGGTAAGTTTCCGGCATAACCTTTCTTGTCGTCGTTGTTGAAAGGCTTTTTGGTGGAGGTGTTGTTGTTGTAGTTGGTTGATGGAGTGGCTTTCCATTTCCTTTTGTTGCCACCCGACTTGTGTAACGACCCGGCTTTTTCGATTTGCTTTTGTGCCTTGTATTTTTGCGAAACTGCGTATTTGTGCGTACTGCGTTACTTATTTACTCTGGAACCTTAGCACACGTGTTATATATGTATATATACTCTAAACGTGCCTTGGTATGATTAGAATGCTTAACTTGTACATTGGATGCTTTATAACCGTTAGCGATATTTGCCGTTACGATTAAACCGCGGACTGCGCGCACGTTTGACTTTTGTCGGAACCGGAACTTTTGGACAGCAAAGTATTAATTATTATTTTATAATAATAATTACTTGGGCCTTTGGATGCTTAATTTTAATTATTTAATTGTTAAAGCCCAATAGTTAGCCTTTTGGACTTTTAGCCTTGTTGGGCTCAAGCCCACCCTACTCTAGCTAGTGACCCAATTAATTAGCCCAACCATATTTACTAGTGGCCCATAATAATTAAATAATTCAATAATAAATTAATTAGTGAGTCATGAAGCATTATGGATAAGGTTTATCCTCATGTTCCATAAGATTCTAGCATAAGGACACACTTTAGACACCATTAACCAAAAAGTGAAAAAGTTGTCCTTCCCTCCACCACCATTGTCGTCCACCATATCCATCCCCATCCTTGCCATGTCATAAATCCATGTGATCCTTGAAAGTCTATAAATACTAGCCATTTCCCTTCATTTCAACACTTGATCATTTTGGTTTTTCACACACTTTCTTTCTTCCTTTTCCACACTTGTAAGTTTTCTTTTCTTCCTTTCTCTTCTTTTCAATTCGTGATCATCATCATCATTGTATGAAAGATCTAGTTTCCTTTTAGCTTTGATCTTACTTATATCTTGTTGATTCAAGTTTGAATCTTTCAAGAACAACAAAGATTCAAGCTTTCTAGCTTGAATCTTCATATCTTTTGTAGATCTAGTTATTTTATACTTTGTTCATGTTATTTGGTTAGAAAGATTCAAACTTTTGTTTGTAATCTTCATGCATCTTCAAGATCTAAGCTTTATGCTTCAAGATCTTCAAGAACACTTAAGATGCAAGCTTTCTAGCTTGAATCTTCATATCTTTTGTTGTATTTAAGTTCTTTTCTTACTTTGATCATGTTGTTTTGTTGAAAGGATTCAAACTTATGTTTGTAATCTTTATGTATCTTCAAGATCCAAGCTTTATGCTTCAAGATCTTCAAGAACACTTAAAGGTTCAAGCTTTCTAGCTTTGTGACCTTGTTACTTGTGTGAAATGGATCCAAGCTCTCTAGCTTAGGGTTCCATCACCTCTTTTGACTTAGGTTGTGGTTATACTTGCTTATTTGTTGTAAAGTTTGTAGCTTTAGTTGTTTTGTGATTTGTTTTGGTGTTAAGACTAAGGATATGATGTAACCTTGGTTCATCATTCATCTAAGACTCATGAATGAGTTGTATTCCTACTTGGTCTTAATATATTATGTATTGATGGTGAATCCTTAGTCAAAGTGATGCTAAGTCATCAACGAGTTGTACACTTGAAGCTATAAGCATCAAGGATGAGAACCGTGATGAGCATCAAGCACTAAGAATCCCACCGGAGCACATTAACCTCTGATTTTCGTGTCTGATCAAACCCCTAGGCTACTGGAAAACTTGATTTTCAGATATCCTAGTTCGAGTAGATGAATTTTCGTTTAAGACTCGTCTCAAACAGAGTTACCGTTTGAAAGTTATGGCCTTTTCCGTGTGGTAACACCTTTGTAACGTCGTGCTGAAAATTCGGACCTACTCGCACTCCGACCGTCACCACGGTCAAACTAAGTCGAGTTTGAGTCTAGAAATTGGTCAGCAACTATAGGACTCCCATACGGAACTATGGCCACTGATTTTGTGTGTTTTTGATTTACGTAGTGGCCATAGCAGCTGATCCATTTCAGCCTATCGTTTCAACCTCTACACTTGACTAGTTTACTTAGATTTTGCTATGATGATTGATGATGATGATGACACGTAGACTTAATTATGAACTTGATTACCTTGTATAGACAACCTACTGACTTAGTGACCTTTTACTTAGGTTGACGACCATTCGGACCGACTTGATACTTGTCTACTTTCGTTACAACTTGTCTTGCTTATTCACTGTGAGTTATAGCATCCCTTTTTACTACTTTTACTATTTTTGGGACTGAGAATACTTGCGCTTTTTATACGTTTTACATGTTAGGCACGAGTACTTAAACTTTATATATGTGTGGGTTATATATCGGCAGAAACATTCCCTTTAGCTCGGTAACGTTTAATCATTGGTTTTTGAACCGTGAACGCGAATCTTAGATATGGATCCATAGGGTTTGACATCCCCACTCGGGCTAGTCGCGCTAGCAATTAACGAGTGTTTAATACTTCGAGGTTATATGCACTTGCCAAGTGCACTTTCAGGGGGTACATAAACGTTAAGTTAGTTACCGGGTGCCCACGGTTAAGCATATACTTTTACATACTTTTGAAACGCTCGTTGTAGCACTGAAATCTCGTGGCCTACTTACATTACTGTTATACTAAAACTATAGCTCACCAACCTTTGTGTTGACATTTTTAAGCATGTATTTCTCAGGTGCTTAGAGGTTTGATGCTTCCGCTGTTAGATTGCTGTCATGCTGTTTTTGAATTGTTGTTATGGACTTGCTGTTTAGTTATCCGCTGCATACTAGAGATGTCTCAACTTATGGAACTTATGTTTTGCATTCGTAGACTTACGTCATTTTCGAACAATGTTTTGTATTAAGTCTTATGTCATGTTATCTTTTGTAAAACGTTATCTTTTCAATGAATGCAAATCGTTTTTCAAACCGCATATAGTGTTTGACCATGTAAAGATCCTGTTGTTGACGAATCGTACACGATGGTTTTGTACGGGGCGTCACATTTGGTATCAGAGCATTGGTTGTAGGGAATTAGGTTGCATTAGTGAGTCTAGACTGGACCTAAGTAGGCTACACTAATAGGACTAATCTACAACTTGCTAGTTTACTTGTTTCTGCGGACCACTGCATGCTACTATGTTATATTACTGCATGTTACTGCTTATTACAACTGCATGCTACTGCTTACCTTTACTGCCATGTAAACATACTGCATACTGCTACTTATTCTCGTTACTGCATGCTACTACCTACTTTTGCATGTTACTTCTGTTTAGAACTGTTCCATTGCCATGCTATACTGCTGTAGACGATCTAGGTTGCTGTAGTGCCTGATTACGTGCTTGTTACCTGCCTTCTATTCGCTGTACCGACTTGAGAAACTTACTTTTCCTAATTCAGAAGTTTTTCTGAACCCCTCTCCCGCTCGTCCAACCCGAAGGATTAGTATTATAAACCACCTGTTACTACCGTTCCACCGTTTCAGAGATCGAAATGTTACTTCACGAAATCTAGAAGGAGTACCCATCGGATTACACGCCCACTAAAGTTGATCCTCAGAGGAGGAAATACGTGAGGACTTGTCGGAGTAACCGCACCCCGTCCCATCGCCCGAGCTCACCCTAACTAGCCACATACAACGTATGAACATCAGGAGGTTGTTCAGTTTCCGCAAGTCGACTCGTATCCCGTACGCTTTCATGACCGTCGCTTATCCCTTTCATTCTTCCCCACTACTCGACGATCTAACGACACTTCTGGACTTAGGTCCCTAACACTCTTAGGAATTGGAGAAGTCAGGAAGGACATCTCCTTTCACAAGGTCATAGTATCTTTCACTAATGCCCAGCCATACCCAAATATTTGGGAGACTCCTCAAAACATATCGTACTACCACTTGCTACACGTACAACTCGACGTGAGACCCAAATTGAATTTCTAGAAAGGAACCCAACGACATTACCTGAACCCGAACATTTTGAAGGAATTTCGGGACAGTTAGGCATTGATGCATGACCTACGGAACCTACGCACCCACACCAAGAAACCGTGAGATTAATTATGTAGATTTTGTTTTGAGATAGCATAGATTAAGCACCGTTAGATAAAATTGAATAGAACTTGGAGTGATCACGTTACATTGACCATATGGAGCGATATTGGAATGAACGTACGACTTAGTACAATATAATGATGCCAGGCCAGCATGATTATATTGAAGTAAGTCATACAAGAAGTCCCAATGTTATTACATGAGGAATATGAAGTGATTCAAAGAAAGTTTTGGTAGGAACCAGTTGAGTACACGCATTATGGTCTGATAAAGGTAGGGAAAGAATAACCACTTAGCCCAGATACGGTACTAGAAGGGCCTTGATTGCAGAATTGATAAACCGAGAATTTGTTATGGATATAGACACCCTGGATACTTAAGGAAAAAGTTCTCAAACAGGAAAAACTTTGGACTTACTTGCGGTAGAGCAATTGTTATCTCAGCTATGGAAACTCGCATGGATCTTGATTTTAGTTAGGGTACGTTTCGAAGTTGTTTAATACTAGAGCAATAGAAACCTTAAGAACCTTAGTGTTATGACTAGTAAGCCATTAACAACCATGAGAGTTAACTATTCTATAGGACAAAGTAATGGTAAGCTGACAGAGATAGAGGAATAATTTAAGGTAGTACCTTAAAATTAACAGGTGGGTCATTGGAAATGACCTCATGTCAACTAAACTTGGAAGTTTTAAAGTAGTAGTTCGAAAGGATTAGTTAAATGCGCACAAGCAGATGTTATTTGAGAAGGTTGATAGAATTTTTTTTTTTGCGATAGTATAATAAGATTTAGTTGGAATGGACTTTAAGATTAACCTAATACTCATCAAATCAGGAAGTTTGATATAAAAGTTGGAATGGACTTTAAGATTAACCTAATACTCATCAAATCAGGAAGTTTGATATAAAAGTTGGAATGGACTTTAAGATTAACCTAATACTCATCAAATCAGGAAGTTTGATATAAAAGTTGGAATGGACTTTAGGATTAACCTAATACTCATCAAGTTTGGAAGCTTTGATGAAATAGTTGGAACGGACTGACTTTCAAGGATGAAAGCGTAAGTTATTTATAGTAAGGAGATTATTCATATACCTCGCGAGGATAGTGAGCCAAAAGCCATCTGGGTTACTTCAACAACCCGAGATCCCACAATGGAAATGGGAGGGGATGACAATGGATTTCATCCCGAAGCTACCAAAAACAACAGGCAGTTATGACACTACCTGGGTTATTGGTGATCGTCTCACCAAATCTGCTCACTTTCTAAATATGAAAGAAACCGATACAATGGATAAACCTGCACAACGATACATAAAGGAAATTGCATCCCGTCGCTTCAGCGATTCGAATTCTATATTAAGGGCTACCCAAATCTCACCTGATACTCATTCTTACGCGATTATGAATCCTAACTTATTCCGAGAGATTTCTTATTTGACGTTAATCATACCATCATCCTTCCTACTCCGATATTAGTCATACCAGTTCGAGATTTCCCATCCTCATACTCTCCCTTTCGTATCTCACTTATAAGCAACAACTTTACACTTAAACATTTTTGGTCGAAGGACTTATGCACTACTAATAGTTATCAACCACATTTAAATTCAACAGTTTTCATTACCTCGTAACATTTTTGCTCAAATGTCACCCGAAATTTACAAAAACCTTTTACTCAATCTTTTTCCAACTTGTAACCTTCGAATTATGAAAATTTTGTCTGCCAAAAATTTTTTTTCACACTATTTTACGGTACGATCTCCTCAAAGTTTTATAAAAGTAAATTTATTTTATTTGCCATTCGTGCAAATTTTTGAAATCATATATGTTATATAAAGTAAAGTAAATGATTACTTATTTTTGACAAATATTTTACTTCCACTTTTACAAATCGAATCTTTTATTCAAAAGATATTTTACCTTGAATGGTACGTGTTTTATATAACCCTAGTTACTAAGAACTTCGTTTCTTTTCTTACATTGTCACCTAAAACGATTTCTATAAAAAATTTCGTTGCTTATTATACAAAATTCTTCGTTGCTTATTCGTATCCAAGTCTTCATGGAGAATTTACAACCGTCGAAACTGAGAGATTCATGTGTGTGTATGTGATGAAGGCACTTACTACCACGCCATGCAGAGCCTTCGGGCATCCACTAACACCTAAACCATTCAAAATTCTCGCGTTACCCCAGGGATCTTATTTGTCACACCTGTCAGAGCAATGATCTTTCTTACAAAATTCTAAGTCCTGACTTATTCCAAGGGATTCTCATCTAGCGATATCAACGCCATCAGTATTCCAACTTTAGTATTAGTCATAACCTGTTTGGCATTTTTGCAAAATCAAGAAGCAATTAACTTCTCATCCTCATGCTCCATTCTTCATACCTCACTTCTTAGCAACGGCTCCGCACGTGAACATTTTTGGCCCAAGGACTTGTGTTATCAAAACTACATTTAATTTAATAGTTTTCATTACCTAGTAACGTGTCACCCGATGATTCAAAGATTTTCCACTCAAAATCTCTTTTTCAAATCGTAACCTCTGAAATACGAAAAACTATGTTTATCAAAGATTTTACCCGTTGATTTTTACACGTTGTTTATTTACGCGGTCCTCGCGAGATTTATGGAAAAATGAAAGTACTAAAAGCTTTTCTGTCACTTATGCCACATATATGTATAAATTTACCCCTACTTATTTTGGTTAGTACATACCAAGTTATACCTTCAAATTATTTAAACATCGCTCCTCTATTGAGTTGTTTAACTTAAGTCAAATAGTTTTGTTCAAAATGGTACACATTGTACACACTTCTAAATTTACTAAGAACTTCGTTCCGTTTATGTTATCACATTAAACGTTTAATGGTTTTCAAAATTTCCTCGGTTGATTTATTAAAGGTTTTCGTATTAAACTACACCATGTATGGATCACACTTCTTCTCGCCCTCCGATTAAGATTTTTGCTAAAACCCCTTGAGCCACTCTGGATGGCAGTTTTATAAAATTTGTTAGAAAGTCTTTGCGCTCATAAAATGTTCCTTTTAAGGTTAAACATGGCAAAAACACGGGCCGATAAATCCATCTTCTGAGGTACACTTAGTGGTCACCCTATCGTAGGAAGGGCATTTAACGGGTTTCTACTCTCAATATTTCACGACTAACCGCAACACCCTCATAAACATCATCTCTATGAATCAGTATATTGAGGTACAAGGAATCATTTTTGGAGATTCTTTTCACTTGGGGTAAACCATTCTTTAGGACCAAGAGTTCACGTATCTTCTCATCCGTGCATCCCCTTAAGTATAAGGATAAATTCAGGACGAACCTCTCGGAGCGTTCACTCTCATTCGAAGATCACATCTCTCGTGCGATTTTCTTTCAGAAATGTGGTGTAAAATACCTTGGAAATCTATGAATCTTGTTATCCTCTTGGAAGGGGACTGCTTAAACATCTACGACACTGATGTGGTTACTCTACATATTCCTTCCTACGTTGGTTACAACTATATGTTGTCCTAGATTAATGTAAACCCTAACTTCAACATGTAACTGAAAGGATAAAGTTACATTATAGAACTGTGCTTTCATTCCATCTCAAGATAAGTTCACCTGCAGTATGGTAAACTAGGTGATATCCTTCATTGCTCGTTCTGACCGTCCTGAAGACACTATAAATATGGTTGTGTTGCACATTAGTCCGATTAGTCACCTTCAGCTAAAATTTCAGTTCATTTAGTCAAATGAAACGTTCTCATATATCGGGTTCTTTAAGCCTATGGACTCATTCCGAAATCTAGGGGTTAGTAAAATCCGCGGCTAACACTATCCAGACATCAAATCGCATTGTTATGATCACCATGTTTTCCATTCTACCTGCCAGCTTGTATTGCGACAATAAGCGCTCGACGTTTTAGATGAGTTTAATAACATTCATGATGCATTTTACGCATCCAGCTTACTGAAGATGCCTGTAAGGCTAAACGCATCATCTTTCCCTCTGTGGATACATATATTCGGATGACATACTCATGATAACCGGAGACGAAATCAAATTGTTGATCTCTTAGGACAAGAGACTTAATTAATGGCATATGCCTATTCTTACTTTTATACGCCCAAGTACCTTTCGAGGCAAATAACTCACTTCTGAGCCCACGAGTCTCACGGAACTTTGATACGCTACTTCTTATTTAAATACTGTACCATTTTTGGTCACTCCTCAAATTTCGGGACGAAATTTCCATTAACAGGTGGGTAATGTAACGACCCGGCTTTTTCGATTTGCTTTTGTGCCTTGTATTTTTGCGAAACTGCGTATTTGTGCGTACTGCGTTACTTATTTACTCTGGAACCTTAGCACACGTGTTATATATGTATATATACTCTAAAACGTGCCCTAGTATGATTAGAATGCTTAACTTGTACATTGGATGCTTTATAACCGTTAGCGATATTTGCCGTTACGATTAAACCGCGGACTGCGCGCACGTTTGACTTTTGTCGGAACCGGAACTTTTGGACAGCAAAGTATTAATTATTATTTTATAATAATAATTACTTGGGCCTTTGGATGCTTAATTTTAATTATTTAATTGTTAAAGCCCAATAGTTAGCCTTTTGAACTTTTAACCTTGTTGGGCTCAAGCCCACCCTACTCTAGCTAGTGACCTAATTAATTAGCCCAACCATATTTACTAGTGGCCCATAATAATTAAATAATTCAATAATAAATTAATTAGTGAGTCATGAAGCATTATGGATAAGGTTTATCCTCATGTTCCATAAGATTCTAGCATAAGGACACACTTTAGACACCATTAACCAAAAAGTGAAAAAGTTGTCCTTCCCTCCACCACCATTGCCGTCCACCATATCCATCCCCATCCTTGCCATGTCATAAATCCATGTGATCCTTGAAAGTCTATAAATACTAGCCATTTCCCTTCATTTCAACACTTGATCATTTTGGTTTTTCACACACTTTCTTTCTTCCTTTTCCACACTTGTAAGTTTTCTTTTCTTCCTTTCTCTTCTTTTCAATTCGTGATCATCATCATCATTGTATGAAAGATCTAGTTTCCTTTTAGCTTTGATCTTACTTATATCTTGTTGATTCAAGTTTGAATCTTTCAAGAACAACAAAGATTCAAGCTTTCTAGCTTGAATCTTCATATCTTTTGTAGATCTAGTTATTTTATACTTTGTTCATGTTATTTGGTTAGAAAGATTCAAACTTTTGTTTGTAATCTTCATGCATCTTCAAGATCTAAGCTTTATGCTTCAAGATCTTCAAGAACACTTAAGATGCAAGCTTTCTAGCTTGAATCTTCATATCTTTTGTTGTATTTAAGTTCTTTTCTTACTTTGATCATGTTGTTTTGTTGAAAGGATTCAAACTTATGTTTGTAATCTTCATGTATCTTCAAGATCCAAGCTTTATGCTTCAAGATCTTCAAGAACACTTAAAGGTTCAAGCTTTCTAGCTTTGTGACCTTGTTACTTGTGTGAAATGGATCCAAGCTCTCTAGCTTAGGGTTCCATCACCTCTTTTGACTTAGGTTGTGGTTATACTTGCTTATTTGTTGTAAAGTTTGTAGCTTTAGTTGTTTTGTGATTTGTTTTGGTGTTAAGACTAAGGATATGATGTAACCTTGGTTCATCATTCATCTAAGACTCATGAATGAGTTGTATTCCTACTTGGTCTTAATATATTGTTTATTGATGGTGAATCCTTAGTCAAAGTGATGCTAAGTCATCAACGAGTTGTACACTTGAAGCTATAAGCATCAAGGATGAGAACCGTGATGAGCATCAAGCACTAAGAATCCCACCGGAGCACCTTAACCTCTGATTTTCGTGTCTGATCAGACCCCTAGGCTATTGGAAAACCTGATTTTCAGATAGCCTAGTTCGAGTAGATGAATTTTCGTTTAAGACTCGTCTCAAACCGAGTTACCGTTTGAAAGTTATGGCCTTTTCCGTGTGGTAACACCTTTGTAACGTCGTGCTGAAAATTCGGACCTACTCGCACTCCGACCGTCACCACGGTCAAACTAAGTCGAGTTTGAGTCTAGAAATTGGTCAGCAACTATAGGACTCCCATACGGAACTATGGCCACTGATTTTGCGTGTTTTCGATTTACGTAGTGGCCATAGCAGCTGATCCATTTCAGCCTATCGTTTCAACCTCTACACTTGACTAGTTTACTTAGATTTTGCTATGATGATTGATGATGATGATGACACGTAGACTTAATTATGAACTTGATTACCTTGTATAGACAACCTACTGACTTAGTGACCTTTTACTTAGGTTGACGACCATTCGGACCGACTTGATACTTGTCTACTTTCGTTACAACTTGTCTTGCTTATTCACTGTGAGTTATAGCATCCCTTTTTACTACTTTTACTATTTTTGGGACTGAGAATACATGCGCTTTTTATACGTTTTACATGTTAGGCACGAGTACTTAAACTTTATATATGTGTGGGTTATATATCGGCAGAAACATTCCCTTTAGCTCGGTAACGTTTAATCATTGGTTTTTGAACCGTGAACGCGAATCTTAGATATGGATCCATAGGGTTTGACATCCCCACTCGGGCTAGTCGCGCTAGCAATTAACGAGTGTTTAATACTTCGAGGTTATACGCACTTGCCAAGTGCACTTTCAGGGGGTACATAAACGTTAAGTTAGTTACCGGGTGCCCACGGTTAAGCATATACTTTTACATACTTTTGAAACGCTCGTTGTAGCACTGAAATCTCGTGGCCTACTTACATTACTGTTATACTTAAACTATAGCTCACCAACCTTTGTGTTGACATTTTTAAGCATGTATTTCTCAGGTGCTTAGAGGTTTGATGATTCCGCTGTTAGATTGCTGTCATGCTTTTTTTGAATTGCTGTTATGGACTTGCTGTTTAGTTATCCGCTGCATACTAGAGATGTCTCAACTTATGGAACTTATGTTTTGCATTCGTAGACTTACGTCATTTTCGAACAATGTTTTGTATTAAGTCTTATGTCATGTTATCTTTTGTAAAACGTTATCTTTTCAATGAATGCAAATCGTTTTTCAAACCGCATATAGTGTTTGACCATGTAAAGATCATGTTGTTGACGAATCGTACACGATGGTTTTGTACGGGGCGTCACAACTTGTCCTCGGCCTTAGGAGCCGGCACTATGATTTCGTCAACCGTTTCAATCAATTGGCGGGCCATGTTCAAAACGGCTTGATGATTAGTGGGTTTGGATGACATCACACCTTGTTTGATGCTTTTTGGAAGACCATCCATGTAGAGCTCAACCCTTTGAGATTCGGGGTTAACGAGATTAGGACACATCAAAGATAGTTCGGCAAAGCGTTGATTGTAGGCCTTGAGATCATTTCTGACCGCCTTCAAAGTTCTTAGCTCTTGCTCGAGTTTTCGGGTTTCTTCGCGCGGGAAATATTCAACAATCATCTTCTCCCTTAAATCAGCCCAAGAGAGGGCATGAGCTTCATCGGTACCCACCGATTGAACATAGGTGTTCCACCACGTGAGAGAAACACCGGAGAATGTGTGGGTGGAGTATTTGACCTTGTCTTGGTCCTGACAACCGCTTATGCTAAAGACGGCCTCCGTTTGTTCGAACCAACGAGTAAGAGTAACCGGTCCCCCGGTTCCATCATAAGTGTGAGGTTTGCACCCCATGAAAGCTTTGTAGGAGCACCCTTCGCTAGAGTTACCGGCTCCTTGGTTGTTGTTGTTGTGGTTGTTGTTATTGTTGTTGTTGTTGGTGGAGTGGTCGGCCATGGCGGCCTCAACGGCGGTGGCTACCATTCGTTGCAAAGCTTGTTCAGGAGTTTCACGGCGTGGCACACGACGAGGAGGCATTGTTCCTTCAAAACAAAAGAATACCGTTGGTTAGTATTCTAAATAATACTAACCGTGATATGGAATAAAGATAGAGAGAAAATTTATCCTTGACTCGCCTTAAATTCTTTATGTCATAATGTCGGAATGTTCATATGAGTCACCGTAATATAATCCCGAAAATTATATTACCCTAATTCATATGTGCATTCGACATTACTTCATATAGTCAAGGTGGTGTGTCAATTAAATTAAACAACGTAAGATTAAGATAGAATAAGAGTAGAGATGAGTAGGAGAGTTCGAGTATAAATGCACAAGTAGTCAAGTAATTTCTACGTCGAGTCTATATGCCGGTTGTAGTCTAGACTCACCAATGTACCCTATGACTCGGGGTCGACACCAATGAACTCTAAATCCCTACAACCAATGCTCTGATACCCCTTGTAGCGACCCCAACAAATCGTCAAATGACGGCGTCGTCTACGTATGGTCCCATTACATGGTCGTAAGTCTTTAAGACAACGTTTAACCGAAAATATGTCGCATTCATTTCATAAATAAGGATGTTTCAAAGTTTACAAAAGTAGTTCCCATAACTAGTACATAACATTGTTTAAAGTTGATATGAAACACGTGCGACACAGTTTAATGTAGTCAAAAAGACGCTCCACGTATGCAAGTATACTCGACATCCAAAGCAAGTATCAAAAAGTATGAGCGGAAGCATGTAACACCTAAGTTCAAGGACCTGAGAAAAACATAGGAAATCTGTCAACGAAAACGTTGGTGAAATCATAGGTTTAAATAAGTAAATGAGTAAAAGTAAGTCGAACCACAAGATTTGCAACATTTAAAAATAGTAATACATTCTAAAAGTTAATATTCACGAGCACCCAATTATCAAGGCTTAACATTCCGTCCGTTGAACCCCATCACAATAGTGTTAGAACATACACTGTTTCTCGAAAATATATTTCACCCGTAGATGGTAGCGAACCGTCCGAAGTGAGGGTTTGTCAAACCCATATGGCCATATAACATAAGTTCTCGCTTACACCCGTCAAGTGTAACTAATGATAATCGAATTGAGGATTTTGTTCTAAACTCGTATGTAGAATGTTTGTTTCCCTGTACTTGTGTTCACTTAGTTAAAAAGAAATGTTTATGTTTTCTCATCCCAAATGTAAGTTCAAGAAAAGTAAAAGTGGGACTATGATCTCACCTTGTATGCACGAACAAAAAGTACTTCGACAAGTAACGTGTGCAAAGGACAATGCTAGTCTTGACCTAAACAAATAGGTTGTATCAATAATGATAGTCACGAAGGGTCAAAGATGTTCAATTAGTCCTATGGCTCAATACGACTCGATTATGTAGCATGTGAATCAAATTGTCAAGTTTCATGCAAGATACAAGTATAGAATCATGTTAGAAAGGTTGCATAATCAATTGGTTAAGTTTGACAAAAAGTCAAACTTTGGTCGGTCAAAGTCAATGAAAAAGTCAACATGTTCGGGTCGGGCCTCGGACTATTTTTCTATGCTAGTTATTCATATATAAGCATGTTAGAACAAGTTACATGTGAATTGGAGGTCTAGAACATGGCAAACATTTTCCGTGAAATGGACATTGGAGACAGAAAGCTGGGCACGGCTTATGCCGCGCCGCAGCACCCAGTTGTCGCGCCGCGACAATGCACGGGAGCTGGTGTTTGGCCAGTCTCAAATGTTCAAGTCTCAAATCAAAACCTTTTTGTGCACAAAATACAAACCGCTAACACTTAGAACTCGCACCTTATATCGTTAGAAAGCTCTCTTGACGTAGAATGTAACTAAACACATTTCATCAACCAAAAACATAATTTGCAACAACCGACTTTCTAACTTAAATGATCAATCAATGCATCTCATTTATTGTTCAAGTTCATCAATGCACATTTATGATTCGGGCATTTAATGCATACATATAACATGCCGTTTTGTAGATAATTAAACATACAATACAACTAAACACTAACAAAACAACATGGAAAGCATTCAATGCATCTAAGATTCATTTCTAGTTCACCAAACCCTAACCCAAATTCACCAAAATCACTAATCAAGTTTATGGAGTTTTCTCATGCAACCTACACATCCAATTGAAGCTAGTGACACTAGGAACACATTTAATACATGCATTTATAACATTTAACAACATTTAATCATCTAAAACTCAAGATTAAACACACCCATTTGACTAGTTCATGCTAGTTACTTTCAAACAACAAATCAAGCAATTCAAACACACAATCATGTTAGACTTGATCCATAGACACTAATTAACAACTTTATAACCTAAAAACATCAAGAACACAAAATCTAGTGATTTTAGAAATTACCCAAACTTGATGAAATCGGTATGGAATCGAAGAGGAAGTTGCAAGGATTCCAAATATGTAATTTGTTTGGATTGAAGCTTGATTGATTTAAAATGGATGATGATTCCTTGTTTGATGAATTGAGAGAAAAATTGGAAAGTAAGAAAGAAAAGAGAAAATGAAATGAAAAAGGAAGAGGATAAGAGTTGACTAGTCAAAAGCTAGTCATCTCTTTGGCATTTTGGTGAAACTAGTCCCTCAAGTTCGGTTGCGGGTGCGTTAAATTACCTAGACAAGATAATTTAAAACACGTATTAACGGGAGATGTTATAAACATATAACGGAGTTTAAAATAGTTTAACGGAAAAGTAAACGGAAAAGGCGGGATGTTACAAAACGTGTACTGTTGTCTAACAAATGTAAGATCGAAAACCTAAGTATCGTAATTTGAGCAAACAATTCACATATAGCAAACCTTTTAGGAAATAAATATTAAAATAGTAAAATAGTAAGAGTATAAATGTAGGCCTGTTAATACCTTTCTTCTTCGATCTTCTTCGATCTTCTTCTTGTTGTTGTTCTTCGATGTTGTTGTTGCATCTTTAACCTCTAGTACAATCAATCCCTTTCTTCTCAGGATCAGATTAAAAACCCCAAAATTCAACAAAATCAAATTGAGGCAAAACAAAAGTTTAAATATTCATCCACATTTGGCCCACCTACAACGACACATTTCACTGCATTTTTTTTCTTTTTCGGTTGTTAGATTTACAAGGAAACAACAACGTATCCACCGAAACGAAAAAGATGGTTCCGAACTCAAAAACAAAAGAAAATATCAAAAAGAAGATAGTAAAAAGATACCTCCGCAGGGCGATGAAACCGTAACTTTTCAGAACTTCGCAATCGTTCGTAAACTGATAAACCTTAATCATCAAAACATAGTATCCTTATTTGACTACTCTTTCAATTATAGATTAACTAAAACAAATGATTAAGCCAAACTATTTGCATTTGCTATGAATTATACAGACGTATATGTAACGACCCTGGTTTTTCCAACTTTTATTAATAATATTTTATTATTAATGCTTGCGTTTAATGAATATATTTTATTACATTTACTTGTTAGTTGATTGCCATGCTAGTTAGGAGTTGCATGCTTGGATTCTGTGAAATATGTGCACTGTATGTTAGACACCAATCCTGTCATAAGGAGGGTTGGGACCTACCTTGTCTCAAGAGGGTACTGGTCCATATGAGGTCAACCCAGTCATTACAAGGGTTGGGTCAGGAATTGCTAGTTGTTCAGTATAGCATAGAAGGACGCATTCTTTGCGTCAGGATAGTTATGCAGTTGATTCAGCGTGATGGACTATTGGTATACTCTAGCCAGACCGGTTAGAGGTCGCATGCCCGTACAATCCGCCGATCCTCGTATTGTCTTTGTTTATATGCAAATTCAGGACGTTAGCTGAATATTATGACTGTTGCATGATTGATGCTTATGCTTAGTCTGTTAGATATATTTCATTCACTTAGCTTCGTGCTAACTCCCCCACATTTTCTACCCCTGCAGGTTTTGGTACTGCTAATTTAGCTGGGCTTTTGCATGTGAAACTTGTTTGACTCATGAACTCTGATGTGGACTATGTAACCAGTGTTTTGTATTAAGTAACATCATTTTGTATTTATAAACTTAATTACGCGACTTTTTGTAATTAATGTTAATGAGTTATATTTACTTAAAATGAATGCTTTCCATTGTGTTATATAAAAAAAATTTGGCAGGTGTTACAAGTGGGACATATTGTTTTTGTATCTACTGTTCTTTCTTTTCTTTTTTTTTTCCCTAAAAAATGATAACATTAAAATGAAGTTTTTTCATCAAAGATGAAAAAACGCACGAAGATGCAATCAGAGCAAAGGATAACCACGAGGCTAGGAAGCTGAAAAACAAACCCTAACGCTAAACATCGAGAACAAACTATCTAAACCCGTGCCTTGATCGAACTGAGCCATAAAGACAAACCCACAACCAAAGAAAGGCAAAGACCAAGCAACTTTGTCTTTTCCTTTCTTTGGACCAAGCAACTTAACAAAATTCACCGGGTGACCGAACCTTTACCAAAAAAAAAGCAACTTAACAAACTACCACAAACACACAACATATGAGAAACAAACAAACCAAACACGAAGCTAACAAAAGGAGAACACATTCAACAAAACTAAACAATGTCTAGATAACTAGTCGGCCCTCGATTTACCTTTACCTTTCCGACACTTAATGATCGACTTGACCAACACACCATCAACTGTCAAACGGTTAAATATGTTACCCGAACTCAATCACATATACTGTACTTATTAACACGGGAAATTGGTCAAGATACACTTTCTTTAAAAGTCTTAAAAAAATATACACTGTTTTCAAAAAAAAAAAATGGCAATATACACCATTCAGTCTACCAACCATTTGGTAGACTACCTCACAGTGTGGTCGACCACCTATTTTGCAAGGTAGTCGACCTAAAAATAACACGGGCGGCCAAAAATTTGGTCGGCTACCATATTTTTAAAGATGATACACATTAGAATTAGATGTGGTAGTCGATCAACATTTTGGTAGACTATCTCATAGAGTGGTCGACAGGGGCGGATCTATTACTACGGGAGTGGTAGCACGTGCCACCAGTGAATTAAATCCATATAGTGTAAATTTTTTAGAATTTTAGGTAGTGCAACCAGTGAAATTTCTTGTTTTCTTTGTATGCTACCATCAGGAAAATAATGGAGAAGAAGAATGGTGGAAAAGAGTGGGAGAGAAGAAGGAGAGAGGTAATATGGAGTGAGAATAAATGAAGATATGTAGTGTTTGTACTTTGTGTAGTACTTTTCAGAGAGTTGGTAAACATCACATATTTTAAGAAGTGTTTGTTAAAATTTTTTATTTTCATTGTATAGACATAAACATATATAAAAATATAAAATTTACTCCGTATATGTTAAAGCTTATTATTATTGTACTAGGTAAAAGTATAAAGTATTAGCATAATTTATGTAAAAAATTCAATTATGTTTATAAAAGAAGTGTGTTACTCTGTATGTCTTTAAATGTGTTTGACTCCACTCAATTTTAAATGTATCACTTTTAAATATGTTTGGTAGTCGGTGTTGTTTTTAGGTCGACTACCTTGCAAAATAGGTGCTCGACCACTATATAAGGTAGTCTACCAAATAGTTGGTGAACTACCATAATTAATTTTAGTGTGTACTATCTTTAAATAAATATGGTAGTCGACCAAATTACTGGTCGCCCGTGTTATTTTTTTGTCGACTACTATGCAAAATAGGTGGTCGACCACTCTATGAGGTAGTCTACCAAATGGTAATGTATACCATCTTAAAACAAATGATAGTCGACCAAATTTTTAGTCGCCCGTGTTGAGTTTTGGTCGACTACCTTGCAAAATAGGTGGTCGACCACACTATGAGGTAGTGTACCAAATGGTTGGTAGACTGAGTGGTGTATACTGCCAATTTTTTTTGAAAAAATTGTATATTGTTTGAAGACTTTCGAAATAAGTGTATCTCGGCCAATTTCCCAAAGAACATTTCGTTCATCGATCCTAAATCTTCGAATTCGTGTTCTAATCGCCAAATGTCCCGTTTTTCACCTACATCTCCATGGGCGCATCTAGTTTAATAGCAGTGGTAGGGGCTACCACTGAAATACGCAATTTAGTGAAAAAAAATTTAACGGTTTTTAACTAGTGATACCACTGGATAGTGTAAATTTTTTTGGGTGATACATAGTGTAAAATTTTTTGAACTTTTAACTAGTGACACCAGTGACTAATATTCCTAGATCCGCCACTGGTGGTCGACCACCTATTTTGCAAGGTAGCCTACCAAAAAATAACACGGGCGACCAAAAATTTGGTCGACCACCTATTTTGCAAGGTAGTCGACCAAAAAACAACACAGACGACCAAAAAAATAACACGGACGATCAAAAAAATAAAAAAATAACACCATCGACCAAAAATTTGGCCGACTACCATATTTTTTCCAACGATGGTACACATTAGAAGTAAATATGGTAGTCGACCAAATTTTTGGTCGCCCGTGTTGTTTTTTGGTCGACTACGTTGTAAAAAAGGTGGTCGACCACTCTATGAGGTAGTCTACGAAATGGTTGCACTACTACAAAAATAAGCAAAGAAACCCCTATTAAGGTTTTTTAAAAAAGTCCAAAAAAACCGGTTCCAAAAATCATAAGAGACCGGTTTCTTGAAGTTTAATTAAAAAGAGGTTTCTTTGGTCCACTTTAGAAACCTCTTTTTAACAAATATCCGCTTTCAACATTTGGAACCCCTTTTTCCTAAAAATACGGTGCATTTATTTTCAATTTAGGAACCTTTTTCTTAATAAAACCGGTTTTAAACTTTTGAAACTCTATTTTTGCATTTCTTTTAGAGGGAACTAAAGCGGGAAATGAAAAATTAAAAGCTTTATCTCAAAAACTTATACTTCAAAAACTGAAAACGCAAAGTAATTATCGCAAAAGTAAAATGCAGGCCAAAATTAAAAACCCTAATCCCCTTTTGTTAGCTGCCGTGATATGAAATGGTACGCTGAAGTTATAGAAGCGACTCGCAGCTAGCATCCTCAAGTGCGGTCGCTGCAAGTGTGGACTCGATCCAAATGAAGGCAATGAGATCTTCTTGGCCAATTCTCGTATGATATCATTCTTTTTCATGTTTCATTCACTTTTTCCATGTATTTTGTGCTCTGTATCATAATTTGTATTATTATCCATAATTGAAACGATTATTGTTTATATTTTTAGCTTATCACTGGTTATTTGTTGCTTATCCAATTAACTGTTCAGTTTAGACTAGATATATTAGTTGATTTTGAAATCAGCTTGCTTTGTATGTGATTGCAGATAAATTGGAATTCATATCGACTTATTGATAAATTAAGTCGTCGTTGATTTGTGGTTTTAATTTTATCTTAAGGAGCTGAAAGATATCGTTTGGTGTTATTTTTAAAGTTTATTAAATTGGAGTTGGATAAATACAAATTTTTAATAGCTATAGGTTGATAATATTAGAGAATGCAAGTAAGTTATTGTTTGTTTTATGACTTAATATGTATTAAGTGTTCTGCTTGAACATATAGTTAGATATATTGTGTGAGCTGTGTAGATCTGTGTCAGGCTCATTCACTTTTATTATTGCATCGGTAGCTAAAATGTTCCATTGTATAAATTAGAAATTAATGAAACTTTCAGTTTATATGTAGCTAAGCATCGCGGTATGTACAGTGCATATACATATTTTTCTTTATTTTTGTTTTTTAATCGGTTGACCATCCAATTGTGATGCTTGATATTTTTGTTGGTTTATACTCCGTAGTACTTAAATGCTCTCCTAAAGTTGTTTAACTATTGCATTACAGAACTGATGGAAAATCGTGTGTACTTTTAGTCAGATTAACGCAGCGGATAGTTAAATAATAATCTTTTATTATTGTATAAACTTTTACAAGATTAAATAATCACTTATTTAATTAAACATGCACACGATTAATCTTTCCCAATGATTCAGTTACACCATAATAGTTGTCATGAATATAAAATTAAAAGATGAGTTAACGATATACCTTTCTTGAAGAAATGGATTGACGAAGAGAAACACACGATCAAAAGTATGACCGTCTCTTTGGATAGTCCACACTACACTTCAAACGACCGTCAATGGATGCTAGTCCAAACCCAATTAATAATTAATCAACCTTTGATTAATATTATGAACCCAAAATAATACTCCGTATGAAACAATGTTATTTTTTTTCTTACTTTCTCTCTTTCAATTCTCTTGTATATTTTTATGAAGGCAAAAGACCATATTTATAATATGGAGTATATAAAAAACAAAAACAAGATTTTAAGATCTTTTATCATATCAAATATGATATGGAGTATATATTAAATGTAAAAAATCTTATGTATGTACAAAAACAAAATCTCATATATGTACAAAACAAAAGATATCTTGTAGGATTTTGTTCAAGTATACAAAACAAAATCTCATGTATGTACAAAACAAAAAATATCTTGTAAGATTTTGTTCAAGTATGTACAAAACAAAATCAAAACAAAATCTCATGTATGTACAAAACAAAAGATATCTTGTAAGATTTTGTTCAACTTGATTTATTTACTTGGTTAATATATATACATCATATATATATTTTATTTGACGTCTCGGTGTATATGTGTGTGACTCCGAAGGCTCAAATGAAGTTGGCCATATAGTTATATGTTGTACCTTGCACATTAATCCTACAGACTCCCACTTGTGCATGGCACAACTCCAAGTAACCATACAGACAATGGTAAGCGTCTAGCAACACGTCAGTGTCCCCAAATTCACGTGAGGGTAGTTTCTCGAAACTGTTTATGATAAGTGTTAAATGTCATTCGTCCTTTTGTTTCAGATACTTTAGTTAAACTTGAGATATGGATCATCGGTCATTCTCATTTGTTTAACAATTTTGTTTCTCGATCTTAGAACTGAATTAGATCACCAAATTAATTAAGTATCATCTTAATTACATCTGGGTGCGGCCACACAAATATCTTCTTCATTCATCGAGGAGCTCAAAAAGTATCTAACTCCAAACATTTTAGAGGAACAAATCCTATATTGCATACACGTGTCTATCATGAGCTTTACATTATACCCAATAATGGCCTTTATAACAGCCTTATTCCAGACAGTGTTTAACCATATCAAAATACAATGCTACACTCATCAAGACGGTCGCGCATCTCAAGTCTAAGGACACAAAGACATAATCACTAAAAGATTCACTACTGACTACGATCCATGTAGTGACATCTCATGGTTGGATCATTCCAATATTCATCATCAATGAATATATATGAATTTTGGTCTCAACAAGTTAACTATTCATCATCAATGAATATAACCAAACTTCACATTAATCTTAATTCATGTTATTCCCATAACATGACCGATTATGGAGATTTTGAATAATCAACAATTATTTATGGATTAAACATGCTAATATAGAACACAATGATATAAATGAAACTGATCATACCAACTATATATCAATTTATTAAGATAAAACTGCTTAATGTTCCAAAAATATCCAAATACTAAATTACAAATTAAAAAGATCAGCAGCATAACGAAGTCCAATACTACTAGCATGATCATCATGCTTGTTGTGTGTCATGGGCTTCGTGAACGGGTCAGCCACATTATCATCTGTATGAATCTTAAGAATACTAATATAATTCCTCTCAACGACTTCTTGAATATAGTCAAACTTTCAAAGAATGTGTCAGCTACCTTTACGTACACGTGATTCTTTTGCAAGTATAATAGCACTTGAATTATCACAGTACATTTCCATAGGGGATTCAATGCTGGGAACTACTCCGAGTTCAGCAATAAACTTCCTAATCCAGACAGCTTCTTGAGCAGCTATGTATTCTGCTTCCGTTGTAGACTGTGCAACTGTGCTCTGCTTTGAGCTTCTCCAATCAACTGCCCCGCCATTCATGACAAAGACATACCCTGACTGGGATCGAGAATCATCTCGATCAGTTTGGAAACTAGCATCTGTATAACATCTAATACTCAACTCTTCTTCCAAACCACCGTAAACCAAAAACATATCTTTAGTCCTTCGCAGATACTTAAGAATGCTCTTAACATCAATCCAATGTTCTTCACCTGGATTCTGTTGATAACAACTCGTCAAACTTAAGGCTAACGAGACATCAGGTCTAGTACATAACATGACATACATAATGGATCCTATAGCAGAAGCATACGGAACACATTTCATTCGTCTTATCTCATCAGGTGAGATAGGACTTTGAGACTTGCTCAAGGTTATGCCTTTTTGCATGGGCAATGCTCCGCGCTTAGAGTTTTGCATGTTAAATCTTCGTAAGATTTTGTCAATGTATGTACTTTGACTCAAACCAATAAGCCTTTTGTATCTATTTCTATAGATCCTGATTTCAAGAATATACTTAGCTTCTCCAAGATCTTTCATGGCAAAATATTTTCCAAGCCAAGATTTGACATCTTGCAAAGTTGGAATGTCATTTCCAATAAGTAGTATGTCATCAACATACAAGATCAAGAAGACAACTTTGCTCCCACTAGCTCTAATGTAAACACAGGGCTCATCTTGGTTTTGAGAAAAATCAAACTCTTTGATTTTCTGATCAAACTTAAGATTCCAGCTCCTGGATGCTTGCTTTAATCCATAAATGGATTTTAGAAGCTTGCATACTTTAGTAGAATACTTAGGATTCACAAACCCTTCCGGCTGAACCATATATACGTCCTCGCTTAGGTCGCCATTTAGGAAAGCGGTTTTGACATCCATTTGCCATATTTCATAATCATGAAAAGCAGCTATGGCAATAAGTATCCTAATTGATTTAATGCTTGCAACTGGTGAATAAGTTTCCTCATAATCAATTCCTTGAGTTTGAGTATAACCTTGTGCCACCAATCGAGCCTTAAAAGTGTTTACATTACCGTCCATGTCTGTCTTCTTCTTAAAGACCCATTTACACCCCACTGGTTTACAGTTGGGTGGAAGATCAATCAAGTCCCATACTTGATTATCTTTCATGGACTGCATCTCTGCATTCATAGCATCTCGCCATTTGTCAGATTCTGGATATGATATGGCCTCACTGTAGCTAGAGGGTTCATCATAATCCCCTAGATGAGGTTCATCTGAATTAATCAGAAGATTCAACTTCTCAGGTCGATGAGGAGTTCTACTAGATCTACGAATTACAGGTGCAACACGTTCTGGCTCACCAACAATGTGTTCAGTTTCAACGTGCGGTTGGCTAGTGCCTTCAGAAGGTATGTTACTTTGTGATTCTTGAATTTCTTCAAGATCTACTTTACTCCCACTGACTTCTTGTAAGAGAAGATCTCTTTCAAAGAATTCAGCAAAACGAGCAGTAAACACTTTGTTTTCAGCTTGGTAGTAAAAGTAGTAACCCATTGTTTCTTTTGGGTATCCCATAAAGTGACATTTGATACCTCTGGGTTCTAACTTGTTTGAAGTGTCACGTTTCACATACGCTTCACAACCCCAGACTTTCAAATAAGACAACTTAGGACTCTTTTCATGTCATAACTCATATGGTGTCTTTTCTACCTTCTTGGTTGGAACCATATTGAGTATGCGTGCAACAGACTCTAATGCATAACCCCAAAAAGACATTGGTAGAGTAGTTAGACTCATCATAGATCGAACCATATCAAGTAAAGTTCGATTCCTCCGTTCAGACACACCATTGTGCTGTGGTGTGTAAGGTGGAGTGAACTGTGAGACAATCCCACGATTCTTCAGATGGTCCAAAAACTCTTGACTCATATATTCCCCTCCCCGATCAGAGCGAAGGGCTTTAATGGTCTTTCCAAGTTGATTCTCTACCTCATTTTGGAAGATTTTGAATGTAT
Source organism: Rutidosis leptorrhynchoides (assembly GCF_046630445.1). Taxonomy (NCBI): domain Eukaryota; kingdom Viridiplantae; phylum Streptophyta; class Magnoliopsida; order Asterales; family Asteraceae; genus Rutidosis; species Rutidosis leptorrhynchoides. Next base: position 332,206,060 of record NC_092343.1, on the reverse strand, counting down.
CAAAAACTTCATGTTTATGTTTCAGCAAGTAAACATAACCATATCTACTATAATCATCAGTAAATGTAACGAAGTATGATTCACCATTTCTAGACATAGTTCTAAAAGGGTCACACACATCAGTATGTATTAGTCGTAAAAGATCTTCAGCTCTCTCACCTAAACCGGAGAAAGGAGCCTTTGTCATCTTTCCACATAAACATGACTTGCATACATCAAATGACTCAGAGTCAGTTGATTCCAAAAGCCCATCCGATTGGAGTTTTGAAATGCGTTGTTTATTTATATGACCAAGACGACAATGCCATAGATAGGTCTTGCTCAAGTCTTGCTTGAATCGTTTGGCAGTACAGGTATATACAGAATTATTATTTGAAATCACACCATGCATATCAATTTCAAAAATACCATCACGTGGAATAGCATTAAAATAAAATACATTATTCTTAGAAACTGAAATACCAAAGTGCGTAAATGTAAGTTCAAAACCAACATTTTTCAAAAGAGAAACTAAAATTACATTGCTCGTAATACTTGGAGCATAATGACATTGCTCCAACAAAACAATAAGACCACTAGGTAGAGTAAGCTCATAGGTGCCAATAGCTTCAACAGCAGCTCGAGCCCCATTGCCCACTCTTAAGTCTAGTGTGTCTTTCTTCAGTCTCTTACTTCTTCTCATTCTCTGCATATTGTTACAGATGTGAGTACCACAACCAGTATCAAAAATCCAGGAATCACTAGAAAAAGTATATAACTGTATATGAAATATACCTGACTTGCTGGTCTGGCCAGCTTTGCCTTTTCTCAACTCAGATAGGTATGAAGGACAGTTCCTCCTCCAGTGGCCAACCTTTCCACGGTGGAAACAGTCGGCGTCTTTAGCTGGGTTTTCTTTCTTGGGGGGTGGTGGAATTTTTTTCTTAGCAATTGACTTGCCTTTTCCTTTTCCCCAAGTTTTTGGCTTATTCTTTTTCACCTTACCATCCCTAATCATCAGGATACCCGAATTGGAAACCTTAGATGGAATATTCTGTTCAGCAGTTTTAAGCATCGAATGCACCTTTGCCAGAGATTTCTCCCAACCTTGCATATTGTAATTCATCACAAATTGATCATATGATTTTGGTAGTGAATTCAAAACCGTGTTCACAGCCAAGTTAGGCGGCAAGGTAGTTCCAAGTTTTTCCAATCGGTCAATGTAGCTTTTCATTTTCAAGACATGAGAGCTCACTGACTGACCCTCCTCCATTTTGCATGTTTGAAGAAGCTTATAAGTTTCATACAACTCTTGACTAGCTTGTTTCTGAAACATATTTTTCAGCTCAGTCATCATATCATATGCTGTACGATCTTCCATTTCCTTTTGGAGGTCAGGAGTCATACTAGCAAGCATGATTAAAGCTATCTTCTCTTGCTCATCGAACAACTTCCGATAAGCAATTTGTTGAGTAGCAGTAGCTGTCTCAGGAGGAGCATCGGGTAAGGGTTCTTCAATTTTGTTCAACTTCCCTTCGTATTTGAGAACGATTCTCAAGTTGAGGAGCCAGTCTAGGAAGTTTGAACCATTGAGTTTCTCCTTCTCCAACAAAGAACGGAGATTGTTTTGGTTTACGTTTTGATTGTTTGACATCTTACAAAAGAACAAGATTCAATTTAGTATTTTCGATATAAAACTTTAATAAATTAACTACCCAAGTTTTTATATATTTTAAAAACAATTAATTTACGAAAGCCTAAGATCTACATAGAGGTTCCATAACTACATCTGTTGATCAGCTAGTAGTTATAGAGTCTATTGGTAGGTAGCGGTTACCAATTGCATTACAAGTGCAACTCTTAGATCTTTATGGGACTCAAAAATATGTGTAGTTCAACAAACCACTATTATCTACTAGCATGTTTGTCCCATCCTTGCCTCGAACTCAGGTCTCATCGTGAATACGATTAAGTCGTCCAATTTGAAAACAGTGAAAATTCAGCCTAGTCTCACTCGTAACTGAAAATCCACCTCGTGGCTATAATTCGATTAGGTCTCACCGTAACCAAAAAAATAACGAGGAGTGTTTGCAAGCTCATTGGATGGCATGACTTAAATTTGACGGGTATTTTGAAAATGTTTGTGTAAACGAATAATGCATGCACACAAGATTCGCTAGACTATTTGTTAAAAATCATTTTAACCAATTTTATATATGTCGATCGTGTTTATGCGTCTAGTTTGTTATTTTATTTTATATATAAAAGTTACAAATACACAAACGTGTATCGTTTTAAAACAATTTTAAAAGGTTTCGATCATATATAATTTGAGTTTCAAAATCATTTAACTTTAAACTCGTTAGAGTTTAACTTTTTAAAATCATCAATTTTAATTTTTGAAACTGTTTACTAGTTTTATTTGATGTTTTCATCAAAAACATTTAGCATATATTATGATCAACAATTAAATATAAATGCGTAAAAATAAAACACAACAATACCATGCATCACACACACATAGCCTAGCCCAAAAATCCTATGCTCGATCCCATGAGCCGACATGGGATCAAGAGGTCAAACTATGGGTAATATCGTAGCTCCCACTTAATTCAAGAATTAAGTGAAAACTTGACAAACGCCATCGTTGTCAAATTGACCTGTTCGCCATCTTCTAAGTCAAACTTCGCGTTGCATCTTTATCTTCAATTTTCATCTTGTTACATTTATTTAAAATTGAAAAATATAACTAATCTAATACTTTTACAATTTAGAATAAACTTAAATACAATACTATGACAATGAAAAATAAATATAATACAACTTTGGCTCCAAAATGGCCTTTCTAATAAAATAAATAATCAACATTATATAATATTGCCGTAATCAACAATCACAACAATTACATAGGTCGGGGCATTACGGGCTATGTATGCAATCACAATTTTAATAACTACATTATTAAAACCTACATATGGCTTGTCCATGGTTACAATGCATGTGTACAACCATTGAATGAAATAAACAACAATTATTCAAGCCATAAAAAATAAATTCAAAATTTATAATAGTAATTTTTTCCAGATCTTATTCGTGCGTCATGAGGTAATCAACAAAGTTGACTTTAAAAACCATAAAGGTTTTGACTGTTACCAATTCACCACAAAGCTAAATCTAAAGAAAATCACGCGACAATTAAGATGGTGTAAAAGCGGCTCGGATACCACTGATGGAAAATCGTGTGTACTTTTAGTCAGATTAACGCAGCGGATAGTTAAATAATAATCTTTTATTATTGTATAAAACTTTTACAAGATTAAATAATCACTTATTTAATTAAACATGCACACGATTAATCTTTCCCAATGATTCAGTTACACCATAATAGTTGTCATGAATATAAATTAAAAGATGAGTTAACGATATACCTTTCTTGAAGAAATGGATTGACGAAGAGAAACACACGATCAAAAGTATGTCCGTCTCTTTGGATAGTCTACACTACACTTCAAACGACCGTCAATGGATGCTAGTCCAAACCCAATTAATAATTGATCAACCTTTGATTAATATTATGAACCCAAAATAATACTCCGTATGAAACAATGTTATTTTTTTCTTACTTTCTCTCTTTCAATTCTCTTGTATATTTTTATGAAGGCAAAAGACCATATTTATAATATGGAGTATATAAAAAACAAAAACAAAATTTTAAGATCTTTTATCATATTAAATATGATATGGAGTATATATTAAATGTAAAAAATCCTATGTATGTACAAAAACAAAATCTCATATATGTACAAAACAAAAGATATCTCGTAGGATTTTGTTCAAGTATGTACAAAACAAAATCAAAACAAAATCTCATGTATGTACAAAACAAAAAATATCTTGTAAAATTTTGTTCAAGTATGTACAAAACAAAATCAAAACAAAATCTCATGTATGTACAAAACAAAAGATATCTTGTAAGATTTTGTTCAACTTGATTTATTTACTTGGGTAATATATATACATCATATATATATTTTATTTGACGTCTCGGTGTATATGTGTGTGACCCCGAAGGCTCAAATGAAGTTGGCCATATAGTTATATGTTGTACCTTGCACATTAATCCTACAAGAACATCAGGAAGTTGGTCAAGACGGATTTATCATCAGAAACCCAACCAAGATCCATTCTCCATCTCGTGCACGTCACATGAATGAGGTTAAGAGAAAGGGACGTCATTCTGTGTGAATGAGGTCAAGACGGATTTATCATCAGAAACCCAACCAAGATCCATTCTCCATCTCGTGCACGTCACATGAATGAGGTTAAGAGAAAGGGACGTCATTCTGTGTGAATGAGGTTAAGAGAAAGGGACGTCATTCTGGATACGGTATATTTCAGTTTGTTTTGTTATTTGTATTTACATGCCTTAATGGCTACTTCACATGCATGTCTTTGTTAACTACTTTGTTTCGGACAAATGTTAAGCTTAGGTCACTGAATATCGTTTTCATACGAATGCAATTCATTTGTAATATATCATCTGTAGGAAAGCGTAAGGGTACCAGGGAGGCTAGGTTGCCCACTAAGATTCTATGGATGAGAAGAATGAGGGTGTTAAGGTGATTGTTACGGAAGTATCAAGAGGCAAAGAAGATTGACAAACACATGTACCTCGACATCTACATGAAGGTTAGAGGTAATGTTTATAAGAACAAGCGTTGATGGAGAGCATTCACAAATCAAAGGCTGAGAAGGCCCGTGAGAAGACCATAGCTGACCAGTTTGAGGCCAAACGCCAAAAGAATAAGGTTTGCAGAGAATGGAAGTTGGCTTGAAGGGAGGAACGATTTGCCCAGAGTGCTCTATTATTTTTAGTTGTATATCGATTAAGAATGTAATAGTGCACATTTCAATAGTTGACATTCGAGCAAAATTAATATGGTCATATGATTGTACCCATTCTTTTCTTTTGTTATAGTATTAATAATAAGAGAATCAATTGTTTAAACTATATTGTCTATTGTTTAACCTTTTTCAAATTTCGTGAAAACAAAAATTGGGTTATTGAATATAGAGAGCGATTGGAAGTGGATTTTTTAATTATTGTGTTTGTAAGTTGTAATTAATCCTTTTTTAGTGTTTGACAAACAAAATCAAATAAGTGATTATTTACGTTTGTTGATCTTGAAAACGGGAAAACCCAACAAGTGGGTAGGAGGTTACTGTGTGCAATCATGATTTCTTAAAAACAATACTTGCCATTTATTTGACAATTATATCCTTATAAAAACCAAAAAACCCCTCTTATCTACATATTAACTAATAACTAATACACAAACCGTTATGAATATTAATCAGGGGCATTTTCGACTTTTCACTTTTTTTTAATTTTAACTAAATTTCATTTTACCAACAACGCTCACGACATTTTTTTAAAAAATTCAAATCGACCCCCCAAACAGGGGGTAAAGTGTCAAATAACAATTTTCATAAATAATCTTAAATAAATTCCACCCAAATATTCAACGGGCTATATCTTCTCGCTCGCAACGAGTTAAATTTTTCCGACACCATCGTTAAACTCGAAATAATTTTAGGAACACAATGTCACTAGCTATACGCAAAACGGACGCTTTTTAAAAAACGCTAAATATTTGGGGTACTTTTCATACACGTTGATTTTGCGTTAAATTTTTAAAAGTCGACAATTCAATAGCGAAACGCGGAGATGCACATATATTGTTAATTTAAAATAACATTTAAATCTCTCACGGGTAATACCCTTTAGTTCGACTCGAGTTGCGCTTCAACGACATCGTCGTTAGCCACAAAATAATTTTACTAAACGCAATACAATACATTGAAAACCGAACCCCCGGCGCGAAGCGAGGGTTTCGATAACTAGTTATTATTATATTCATAAAATATCAAAGCCAGTACTTCTCTTTTTTCTACAGTGGCTACTGCACTATATGCATACTCAACTTTGACCAACTTTATTTATCTTCATAAAAAAGAAAAAAAAAAATACAACATCATTACGATATAAAATTATTAATCAACCTAGTCCATATGTTTTTGCGTACTGCAATTGTTCTTATCAAGCAATCCATTATGACTTCATATTTGTTAAATCATGTGCAATATGAACTCTTTAAATGTTACGTTTCTTATATTAATATTCAGAATTCTATGCAAATAATATATTGTTTATAAATTAAATGTTGATGTTGAATATCATATCATTACCATATATTTGGTAACAGTTTTTACAATCTATGAAAAAATGTATTAACATATTAAATCTATTTTTTTTTTTTTTTGAAGAATGTCCCTTTTGGTAATTTATATGTTAAGTTATGAAATAATCTGATTTTACCAAACACTCAAAATACTGATTATCTCATTATTGCGATATCAAACAGCATGATCAAATCCAAACACCAGTCAACCAAATCACGTTTTGATACAGCTGATCTGATTCTAATCATTTAAAACGCATAATCAATTTTCAAAACGCTAATCCAAACACCCCCTTATTATAAATATATAAATATATATATATATATATATATATATATATATATATATATATATATATATATATATATATATAGTGGTATGATCAAGAGGGAAGTAACCATTCGGGGGGAAGCAAATTTTTTTTTTTCGTTTTTTTTAAAAAACTTTGTTCACGAACATTATAGATGAGATGAAAATATGAACATTTAGTAGAGACACTTTGTGATAAATGTTTTTATTTTGGCAGGAAAACGCTCGAAAAGTAATATATAACAATTATCGTATTTTTCGAGCGTATTTTGAGGTTTTAGCTATTCGGGTTTGGATATTAGGGTTTAGATATTATGATTTATAGGGTTTAGATATTAGGGTTTAGAAATTTAGGGTTTAGGGTTTAGATTTAGGGTTTAGATTTAGGATTTAGATTGAGTTTTTAACACGAACGGTTTAGAGTTTTAGGGTTTAGGGTTTGGTGTTTTGGGTTTATGGAATAAACCCAAAACACCAAACCCTAAACCCTAAACCCTAAAACTCTAAATCGGGCTAAATTTTACTTCACAAAACATGAAAAAAAAACGTTCATATTCTTTACGAACAATATTATCTTGAATGTTATTTTTGTCGATCGTTTTCCCGCCTAAATAATAACATTCATCACGAAGTGTCTCTTCTAAATGTTCATATTTTCTTGTGATCTTGATGCCGGAAAAAAAAATTTCAAAAAAATGATTTTTTTTTTTTGCTTCCCCCCGCTTCCCCCCGAATGGTTACTTCCTCATTGATCCTGCCCCTATATATATATATATATATATATATATATATATATATATATATATATATATATATATATATATATATATATATATCCTTTAGGAACCGGTTTGATGGTGAAAACAGGTCTCTTTGATGAGCCAAAGGAACCTGTTATATCTTTAAAAGAGGTTCCTTTTGTTAAAAAAGAAACCACTTAAGCCTAAAAGAGGTTTCTTATGTCATGAAAAAAAACCTCTTTTTTATTAAAAAAAGGTCTCTTTGCTCCATCAAAGGAATCGGTTCATTAACCGGTTCTATCCTTTTAGAACCCCACTTAAAGGAACCTTTTGTAAAACCGGTTCCTAAAGGTTAAAAAAGAGGTTCCTTTAGTTAGTTTTTGTAGTAGTGTTGGTAGACTGAATGGAGTAAATTGCCAAATATTTTGTAAAAAGTGTATATTTGTTTAAAAACTTTAAAAAATAATGTATTTTGCCAATTTCCATGTTAACACAACTACAAGTGAAATATTAAAAGTTTAGTAGTATAACGTCAGGTACCTAACATTTCCCGGATTAGACTTAGAAAGTCAAACGGTGGGATGCTGTCCTGAAAGTGGCGAGCTTATGGAATCTGAATTGGGCTATTTGGTTTTTGATTGTTTGTGGTTTGTTGTTTTGGGCTTGTTTAGTGTTTGTTGGTGTTGGGTTTTTTTGCTGGTTTTGGGCTATGGGTATATCCATACCTTGTATTTGTTTAGCGTGAAGTTCTAATATTTAATTGGTTTTTGTTACAATCGAGGACCAATTGAATAGTGATTTTCTTTTTGTCCTTTTTGTTTTCCAATTGATTTTATTTATAATTTTCTTTTTGTCCTTTTTGTTTTCCAATTGATTCTATTTATAATTTATAATTTGCCAAAATAAAAAAAAAAATAAAAATAAAAAAAAAAAATTCCCGGATTCAATCAACACCACACAAATATCTAAAGTCTTGGTCAACTCCTTCATCTGCAATTTCCCATCCTTTGAAATCATTCAGATCTCATTCTCTAAATAAAAACAACAAAAATAAACAAACAATATTTCGTTTTTTTACATACAAATGGCTGATATCATTGTTGGTGCAGTTGTGGGTGAGCTGATCGAAAAGCTAATGTCTGATGACTTGGTGAAGTTGGCTCAATATAAAGGAATTGATTCTCAGCTGAACAAATGGACGGACAAGTTGACTTTGATCCAAGATGTGCTTGCTGATGCAGCCCAGAAGCAGATTACACAAAAAGCTGTTGAATCATGGCTACATAGCCTTGAGGAATTGGCCTACGACATAGATGATGTGGTTGATGATATGGCCACTGAAGTTATAAAGCGCAAACTGAATCAAGAACCGCATGCTACTACTAGCACTAGTAGTAAGTTACTGAAGCCTTTTCCAGCTTGTTGTACCAATTTACATCCTCATAACATGATCTATGGTCATAAGATGAAGTCTAAGGTAGAAGAGTTTACCAGTCGACTAAATGATCTTGCTGATGAGAGAAACAAACTAGACCTGTTGGGTGTCAATGTGAAAGCTAAAACTGGATACAAGGGAAATTATGTAAGATTCCAACAAACTTCACTGGTTGATAAGTCCACGGTTTTGGGTAGGGAAGCGGATACAGAGGCATTGATCGCGAAGTTGTTGGAGGATGAAGACTTGAATCGAAAAGTAAGCGTCATGTCCATCGTAGGTCTCGGTGGGATCGGGAAAACAACTCTTGCAAAAATTTTGTACAATGATGAGAAAGTAAGGGATCATTTTGAACTCAGGGCATGGGTTTGTGTGTCAGACGAGTTCAACGTATTCAATATCAGCAAGGCTATTCTTCAAGCAGTAGAGGGACGTAACCAAGAGTTTGCAAGTCTCGATCTTCTTCATGTGGCCCTGAAAGAAAAACTAGCAAATAAGAGGTTCCTTGTTGTATTAGACGATGTTTGGAACGAAGACCACAGTCAATGGGAACTCCTTAAAAGCCCTTTGGTTTTCGGGTCCCCTGGAAGTAAAATCATCGTCACCACCCGCAAGAACAAAGTTGCTTTAGTGATGGGCTCTGATAAGCCTTATGATCTGGACTTTTTGTCTGATGAGATAGCTCTGTCATTATTTGCTTACAATGCACTTAATGAAGAGAACTTTGACAAATATCCATCACTTAAAGTAATTGCTCAAGGTATAATTAAGAAATGTCATGGTTTGCCTCTGGCTTTGGTAGCAGTTGGGAGGGTCTTGAAGATAAAAGGAACAAGTGAAGATGAATGGCAGGAAGTGTTAGAAAGCGAGATATGGGATATAAAGGATGGAGGCGGCATTCTACCAGCTCTAAAGTTAAGCTATATAGACCTCCCTCTACATCTAAAGAAACTCTTTGCATATTGTTCTTTATTTCCAAAGGAGTACTTATTCAGCAAGGAAGAGCTTGTACTCTTATGGATGGCAGAAGGTTTTATATCCCAATCGAAGGGCAGTGAGAAAATGAAAATGGAGGATCTGGGTCGCATGTACTTTGAAGAGCTCCAATCAAGGTCATTTTTCCAACAAGTCACGGAAAACGAAACAAGATTCACTATGCATAACTTGCTGATTACTTTAGCCATAGCTGTTGCAGGAGATTTCTTCTTTATGTTGGATGATAAGAAAGATTCAAATGGTAGGAACGCTGCTTTTGAAAAGTTCCGCCACTTTTCTTTTTTAGGTAAACCAGGTGAAGAATATAGAAACCTCAAGGAACTTCACAAATCTAGACGCTTGCGAACATTTTTACCTGTGTCAGGTTGTTGGCCATACTTCAATACACCGGACAAAGTTCTTGTGGATTTACTTCCCCGATTACAGCTCTTGAGGGTGCTAAGCTTAACTCGACATTCAATCACAAGCGTACCACGATCCGTCGGTCATCTGAAGCATTTGCGGTACCTCAATTTTTCGGAAACAAGAATAAAAAAGGTACCGGAACAAGTGAGTGAGCTTTATAATCTACAAAGCTTGTTGGTTCGTGGTTGTGAGGAGTTAGTTAGCTTGCCAGTTAGTTTTGCTAAGTTAATAAATTTGCGACATCTTGACATGAGTAATACTCCAATGTTGAGGAAGACACCCTTAGGTATTGGTAGGTTAACGAGTCTACAAACGTTGTCTAAAGTTTATATAAAAGGAGCTGATGGTTTCAGGGTATCTGACCTTAATGGCCTGCTGAATCTTAGAGGTCAACTTTCAATCATAGGATTGGACAAGGTGATAGATCCACAACAAGCAACTGATGCCAACTTAGAAGGAAAGGAGGATCTTATTAGTTTGAATATGGAATGGAATGATGTACTTTATGATTCTCAGAATTTAGAGAAACAAGGTGTTGTATTTGAAAACCTACGGCCTCCAACTAAATTGAACAAACTGAAGATTTTTCACTACGGGGGAAAGAAATTTCCCAGTTGGTTAGGAGATCCCTCATTTGATATGTTAACAGAGCTTAGTTTAGGAGGGTGCAAATATTGTATTTCATTTGAAGGTGCTTCATTTCCATTACTAAAGTTATTGGAAATTAATGATATGGAAGCCTTGGAGAAATGGTCAATTGGATCATTTCCTCATGTTCGTGAAATTCGTATCGAAAATTGTCCGAAACTGCCTGAGATATCAATTGATTCGATACCTTCACTTGAGGTTTTTGTTTTAAAAAAATGTTCTAATTGTAAGAAGTTGGTATCAGAGGAAGAAGAACATAATGTTAGAAGTGTCCTTAGAGACATTTATCTTTTTGGCTGTGATTCATTAGAAAGTTACAATTGTCCTTATAGTGTTGAGGTATTAAGGATCATTGAATGTTCATCAATGAAATCGTTGACCTTTTCAACAACCGTGGAAGAGCTTCCATCCCGTCTCAAGAGTCTTGAAGTCCGTGATTGCAAGAATTTACAGTCATTTCCTCATAAGCATTTGCAAAGTCTCAAGTTGTTGGAAAATATGGAGATAGCATATTGTCCAAGCATGGATGATTCATTTCCATGTGGGTTGTGGCCTCCTAATTTGAAGTTCCTAAGAATAGGGGAGTTGAATAAGCCAATGTCAGATTGGGGGTTGCAAAACTACCCAGAATCACTTGTTCAAATGTGGTTATGTGGTGAAAATTCAGAAGTGACTTCATTTGCAATGCAAGGAGATTTTATGAATACTGCTCCAACATCTTTTCTTCTTCCACCATCTTTGCATTCTCTAACAATCTACGATTTTAGGGATGTGGAATCAATTTCAGAGGTGGTGGTACAAAAGCTAACTCACCTTCAACATCTTTATATTCTTTTGTGCCCGAATATTAGAGATGTGCCACAAACAACTTCATCTTTGGCAGTCTATGTCTACGAGTAGAAAAGGTATGTCCTCTTATCTCTTACAATATCAAATGCCACTTTCTTTGAACATAACTGTAGCTCATTACTGCTCTTGTACATTAGCCCTCTAATTGTTTGATTAAACACCTAGAACACTTCCTAATAATTTGTTATCATTGCGTGTTATTGTGTTTGTACAATAGCTCTCCACTGATTAGTGCCTGTATTTATAAGATTGTGTTATCTATACTTGTTATAATTCTTATCAATTACTCAAAGAGACAATCAACTTTCAAGGGGTGTTTTAGTCTAGTGTGTATTACTTTTATTGTGTCAATCTCTACGGATGCCATGACACCTTAAAAAGACATAATAGCAAAATATGTGAAGTCGTAAAGATGAAATTTTGAAATTTGAATCCATTAAAATAGCATATTTTGAGTACACACAATAGATATTGGGTACAAGTTGAATGCATTTTCATTCAGTTATCCCATCTCTAATTTCTTACGGAGTATTTTATATCTAATTTCTGCTTACAATGTTTTAAGAAAAACTATGAGCATAATATCTTCTTCATTTGTGCGTTTTCTTTCCTATTCTTGGAAAAATTATGATTTGCTATGATGTTACACTAGCTATTTATGACTTATTAAGCGATTACTTTCATTCTTTGAAGTTTTGAAGTAGTAGGATAATCGAGAACTTCATATGATATGTGTCCAATCTTACAGGTGATTCATCTCGTGCACAACTGTGTTGAGGACAATCAAAGGGGTGGAATGAAGGGACTGTCATTGCAAAAGTTTCAGAGTTGTGATGAAGATGAGAAGTGTATGTTTGCAATTACAACTATGTAGCTGTGTTGAAAATTAGTTAAATTGTGTGATTTCTGTTATTGGCGTCTATTATGTAGCACAGTTTGGTTATTGGACATTTACTTAGGTTTGGAAGTTCTTATGTGTGTAATGACGTTGGATTACTTCTAGGTATTATTGTGTTTATCAAATATGTAATCGTGTGAGAAGTTTGTTTTGTTTTATGTAACGACTTATGGCACGCTTGTAATGTTGTTTAAATAAAAGGGAAGTGTACTGGTTTGCTTAACCTATTCATTTTCTGTCTGTATACAGTTAACTTACTTTACTTGTTACTGTATTAGTAATTTACAGTTAACATCCATAAGTATGATATAGAAGTTATTATATATACTGAATATAGCAAGCATGTATGTATACCCAACTGAGCTCAAACTGGTCCTAAGTTCCTGTTTAAAAAACTTCCAAATTTCAAAGCTTATTTTAAGAAAGAAAAAAAAAACGGCGACTACAACTCCAAAGATGCTGATTGAGAGTATACAACTTCAATAACAGCAAAATTTAACTACTAATCCTATCAAAGAATGACTAGTATGTACAATCCATTACATATATAAGGTAGTAATCTTGACCCATAACCAAATGACAACAAAAGACACCATTTTGAGCATGGTTTCAGGAAGTCTACCCACTAGTCAAATCCACCAACAGCATAAGCCTTCCAATCTCGCAGAAGCCCATCAACTATCTAGCCATCCAACTTACCCTTTTCCTTTCGTGCACTTAAATCTATAATAAAAGTCAACAACGAAAAAAGTAAGCTTTACGCTTAGTGAATGCAATAAATATGTATATACATACACATAAGTTCTATTAACAATTAGCAATAAGCATGCTCACAAGTGTCTAACTCATAGTCCACTTTAGTGGCCTAACTCATAGTCCACTCGCCCCGTGGTCTAACTCATACTCCACTCGTTAGGTGGTCTAACTCATGGTCCACTTTATCACCTACACAGCAGATACACAATTATTATACTCACCTTATATCTTCGAGTGATACAATTCACGAGTTTTGAGCACCGTCAATGCAAACACCTATTGCAATAATCACATATTAAGCTAAATACACAATTTGGCTATATAACCAACTATAACCATTTCAACACTCTTACTAGTGTAAACTTGACCCATTTACACTTGACATCAATGACTAACACATGTTTTACCCATATTCAGTAGTAAGCTAGTGATTAGGTTCACAAAACATCAATTGAGACTACAATTCAATTACTCATGTATAATTTCACAATTTAGACTCAAACCCTAGTTTGACCTAATCAAAGTCAACTTCCAGGTTTGACCAACAACAATAGCAATATTCCCAAACACTAATTAATAGTAAAAAAGGATACTAATTACATTACTACTTGATCAAAATCAAGCACCCAACCCAAAAACCCACCTTCAAAGATTACATATCCAAGTACCAGACTCATTAAACCCCAAACCCTAAGGTATAAGGGTTTATCATCACTATCCCATCAAACCCTAACCCCAATTCAACAATTAGAGATAAATTTCGAATTCTAGGGTTTACCTCAAGTAATAATTGAAGTCTAGTAGCTAGATCAACTATAAACAAGCTTCAATTTGGGTTGTAATCACCTCCTTCTTCTCCAATTTACTTACTTCGTTCTAAGGTTTCTTCACAAGAGAGAATTTAATTTCTGGAACTTCTGAGATGATTATGAGAGATGTTCCAGACCCCCAAACTGAAGCTTAACACGTTTTTAGACCTATTTACACAAATAGTCCCTCAATTTTGAAACTTGGCAAAACAACCCAGAGTATAAAAATGAACGCTACATATTGACCTCACTAAACCTCGTTTAGCCAAGTCCACTTCATCATATTTTGCACACAAATTAACCAATCTACCCAGGACAAATCAGTCCATTCGGGTCCCACTGAAACTCTCACACACCCAATAAACTCTCACACATAAACTCATTAATTTCACAATTGCTTTATGTAATCTCTGAAAAATCTTTAATCCTTCTACATTTTTATTCCACAATGACAACCACATGAAACAAGTGACATCCAAGAAACCTTGTTCGATTCCAAAATCTGATCAAAAACCGACACAACAACATTCATCATCCCACATCTCCAATATAAATTAACCCAAGCATTCTCCACAAAACTATTACTTAACCAGAATTCGAAACACCTAAACTAGAACAGCGTGAGCATGCAAAAACATAAGTATAGTAATTCGATACACTACCATCAACCAACATTGGTCTTAAACAATCCAAAGCTTCAACTGACATAATATCCATTTGACAATAAAATGAAATTAAAGTCGTCCACAATATAAGTTTTTGTTGGGGCATTTTATCGAACACCTGGCGGAAATCTTTGAAGGTTTATTTTGCAGCACACATTGTAATCAAATGGTTGAATGTATAAACATCTGGAACAACCCCAGATTTGATAGGCATGGCGTGAACTGCCCTGCTTTGGAAGTGATGGTAAATGATGAATGTGGTGTAATTATTTACTATTTTCAAAATAATATAGTTTATAGTTTATTAATTAGATTATATATATACCCAAGTTCATCCACATATTCCTTTTCCTCTTGTATAAATATATATTATCCTTGTGATCTGTTTATATATAAACATTGCTTTCTCTTCTCACTCAATATCCTTATGAATTCTTTGATAAATAGGAGTCGATCAAGCGTATATATTACTTGTAGAATTATCAAAAAGTATCTTGAATATTTTACTATATCAACGGAGTAACTATATACAAATTCAAATATATATAACAAATCTGATTTTTTGTCTGATAGCCTTTTATTTTTGCAAGATTATTCTAAAAACTGCTTAAAACTACACACGAGTGCTTGTGTTCTAAATAGTAATTAATACGTTGACCTCTACAATGTGGTATCATTACTTGAGCTTTGTGTTTGCTTCCTGACCTGACCGTTTTCTTCAGTGTAAAAACCAGGTTGTTCCGGATCAGGTAACTTGTCACTTTGGCCACTTAACATCATAACTACTTCAGACATGTTCGGTCTGCATTTCGGGTCACGTTGAACACATAGCAAACCCACATGAATTGACAACAACATTTCAGATTTGCAACTGGACGTGTTTAAAGATGGATCAATTAGTTTAACTGTCTCCCCATTCTTGTAGAGAGTCCACGCCTGATCAAGATCGTTTAACAAAATTCGTCATCATTATAAATATACTATCTTATAACGCAAAACGTTAATTATATAATTAATTTACTTACATGTCCAACGAGATTGTGATAAGTAGATTCATCAAAAAATCCTCTGCTTTTTTTCCCGCTCACAATCTCCAACACTATAACACCAAAGCTAAATACGTCTGATTTTACTGAAAAGATCCCATCCGATGCGTACTCTGGTGCCATATATCCGATGCATCAGATTAAAAGAATTAAATAAACCTTACATATTGTTTATGGTGAAAAAAATTCAATCTTACTATGTTCCAACCACCCTATTCGTGATTGTTCCATTCTCATTTCCTCCGAAGCTCCTTGCAAGGCCAAAATCTGATATTCTTGGGTTCATATGTTGATCAAGTAACACGTTTGCCGCTTTAAGGTCTCTGTGGATGATGAGAAGTTGAGAATCTTGATGAAGATAAAGTAACCCTCGTGCTATACTGCTATCCCATTAATGATGTAAAATCGTTGTGTCCAGTCGAATATTTTGGGTTTAATTTCTCCTGTGAAAACGTTTGATACATTGTTTAGTTCACTTGAATGGATAAACTAAAGTATTGATTGTGTAGCGTACAAGTGCTTAACTCACCGAACAAAATTAAATCAAGGCTGCTGTTAGGCATGTATTCGTAAATTAATAACTTTTCTGTTCCTTCAATGCAACAACCTAGAATTTTGACAAGATTTCGATGTTGAAGCTTTGAAATGAAGATAATTGTAGAGACCCGTCCTAATCCATCCGGACGAAGTCCATATCGATTATAAACGATTCACAACAGTTGATTACATCGCGAGGTACTTGACCTCTATATGATACATTTTACAAATATTGCATTCGTTTTTGAAAACACAATCTTTCATTACATCGAAAGTTGACGGCATGCATACCATTTCATAATACATCTAACTATAATTGACTTAATAATAATCTTGATGAACTCAACGACTCGAATGCAACGTCTTTTGAAATATGCCATGAATGACTCCAAGTAATGTCTCTAATATGAGCTAATGCATAGCGGAAGATTTCTTTCATACCTGAGAATAAACATGCTTTAAAGTGTCAACCAAAAGGTTGGTGAGTTCATTAGTTTAACATAAATAATCATTTCATAATTTTAATAGACCACAAGATTTCATATTTTCATTTCTCATAAACATACGTCCCATACATAGAGACAAAAAAATATCATTCATATAGATTGAACACCTGGTAACCGACATTCACAATATACATATAAGAATATCCCCATCATTCCGGGATCCTCCTTCGGACATGATATAAATTTCGAAGTACTAAAGCATCCGGTACTTTGGATGGGGCTTGTTGGGCCCGATAGATCTATCTTTAGAGTTCGCGTCAATTAGGGTGTCTGTTCCCTAATTCTTAGATTACCAGACTTAATAAAAAGGGCATATTCGATTAGATAATCCAACCATAGAATGTAGTTTCGATTACTTGTGTCTATTTCGTAAAGAATTTATAAAAGCAGCGCATGTATTCTCAGTCCCAAAAATATATATTGTAAAAGCATTTAAAAAGAGATTAATGAAACTCACAGTACTGTATTTTGTAGTAAAAATACATATGACGACATTTGAACAATGCAGGGTTGGCCTCGGATTCACGAACCTATACCATTTGTATATATATATTAACACATATAATCGTATTCAAACATATTTGTATATTATATCTTAAATTATGTATTATATATATTTAACTTGTGTATATTTATATAGTTATTATTATGTATATATACATATATATAGTTATTTAAAAATACTTAATTTGTAAAAAAAATGTTAATATGATTAATACATACTTATACATAATATTACTTATAAGTATATTTTTATATAAATAATAGTAACATAGTTTGTATTTGAGTATAATGGTAATATTAATAATAATAATAATAATAATAATAATAATACTAATAATATTTAAAGGGTACAGTTTATAATAATCTTAATATTATCTTTAAAATTTTTATTTTCCTACACGTAATTATTTTTAGTAATAATGGTATTAATAATAATACTAGTACAGATAATCATAGATAATCATAATAACTACAAAAATTTTTACTACAATGATAATATTGATAATAATAATAATGATACAATAATAATAAATACAAGTAATAATAATGATATTACTAATAGTTTTATATGACAATACTAGTAATAATAATATTATAAGTTATATTAATAATAATAATTTTAATATTATAAATAATAATGATAACTAGCATATTAACAATAATTAGATTATCAATAATAACAATAGATAATAATAATAATAATATTAATAATAATAATAAAAATAATACTAATAAATATAAAAACTACCTTTAAAGGATTAAAAGGAGTAAACTGCTAAAGCCGGGACTTGAACCCGTGACCTCTCGCTCACACGAACCACTCCTAAACCACTCTTCCATTTCTTCTCTTCTGAATTTAGTTCGCTCCCGATTATATATATATATATATATATATATATATATATATATATATATATATATATATATATATATATATATATATATATATATATATATATATATATATATATATATATATATATGTCTTTTATTCGCCTTGTTTCAGCCCAACTTATTAACAGGTCACGGCCCAAACAAAACAGCCCAACAATTCGTCTGGGTTTAATATCGTGCAGATGGCCCAACATGAAATAAATAATCTTGGCTTAATAATCCCTAACTCTCGGCCCCAACTTTACTAGTCCCAACTCGTAAGATCAAATACCCCTCGATTTGCAATTCGTGGCCTGCTTAGCGATTGCTGGAACTCGACTGGAAGAAGAAATACTACGGCTGCTAAATTGCAACACCCACTATCACTTGTCTATCAATCATTACCATCGTAAAAGAAGAAAAAAAAATATGCCAAATATCTATATTGTTTTGTAAAAGATGGATTCCCTTTTCCCCACCCACTTGGATATGCCGTCACCCATCAAGGATTTGATAAATCAAGAACAATATCATACACATTCTTTTATATTTATATCTCATCTTTATAGTCATCATGCATATTCTCTCAACACTCTAATCATCTCTTTTTTCATTTAGTATTCGCACAAAACATAAGTGGTTCCAAAGAAGAACCAAATAAAAGGTGGTGGTTTCGGTTTAGTCTCAATACAGAAAAATTATAGGAGCTGAAGCAAATACAATTGGTGGTGATAGTTGTCGGATTGTAGCAGGAACATGGAAAAGGAATCAAAAAAAAATATACAACGCAGCAGCTGCAGTTTAACGTTGTGATTGTTTTGAGTGTTTGCTGGGTTTATTACCGAAGAAGATGTAAAAGTAGTAGCTAGTAACAGTTTAAGACAGAAAGATAGTAAGCGTAGCAGGTTCGATAGAAACAGGAATACAATTTAAATGGGTTTTGGTTTTGGGTCTCGTTTAACACAGAAACAGTCTGATGGTGGTGGTGATCAAGATGAGTGATGATTGTTGAAGTGGTTCGAATGGTTTACATTGAAGTATTGTAGAGGGCTAGAGAAAAGAGAGCAAGAGGGTTTGTGTTTTCGTGGGTGTTGGTTTGGGATTCACGACATTGGCCAGAACAACAAGGGAGTGTGTTGGTTATTGGTTTCATTGATCTAAACGGAAAACAGTGAACAAAGTGTAACAACAAGATAGTAGTAAAAGCGTGAGGGTCTTGAAGTGGGTGAAGGTGATTCACATAGATGGTGATGGTGATTTGAGTCGATCCTTGGCTAGCAACGACATCCAAGCAATAGCCGAGCACATGGTGGTGTCCGATTATCATGGTGTTGAAACGAATGGAATAGTAGTAGTAATAATAATGGGTTTAGTTTTGTGTGGGTAACCGAAAGAAAGGGTAGCAGAAGTACCCATCTGTTGTAGTCGATAGGTGGAGTTCTTGTTTTGAAGATTGAGATAGATAATGTTAAGTTTGATTTGATAATGCGTACCGTAGTTAATCGGTGATACTATATGGGTGTTGCAGGTTTGTTGAATGGGGTGATGAAGTGACTGATGAGTTTGCAGCCGTCTTGTGGTACTTTGATGGTCACAGAAAACAAAATATTTAAACAAGAAGTAGAGACTAGTGGTGATGGAGGTTATTGGGTTTCAATCGAGTATCAATTATAAATGGGTGTAGACAGGTAGAATCAAACCAAGGAAGAAAGAACAAAAAAATATCAAAAGTGGAAAATGACTTCAAACGGAATTTGTTTGTATACTGAAATTAATTCGATATATTAACACAATTAGAAACAAAAACAAACTTCATAAAGTCTGATGTTGATATAAAAATAGATTCTGTAATATTTGTTTGATATGTTGATTAAAATATAGATATGTTAATAATATCTTAATAATAATAATACTTTCCATGTTATTAATAATTAATAACTATAATTACATTAATACTAATAATATTACAATATCATTAATAATGATAAAAATTATAATATTGTTATTAATTATAATAATAATAATATCTAAAACAATGATAACAATTTTAATAATAATATGTTAATGATGATATCAATCATAATAATAATATTGATGGTAAAGACAATAATAATAATCATCAAGGATAATGATAATAATATGATAATATTAATAATAAAAATAATACTATAACAATCAATATTATATTTGTATCCTAATATTATTAATCATGATTTTAATATTTATTTAATTTTAATATACTTTAGTTATATATAAATATGTAGTAAATGGTAATTATTATAATATCATATTTTTATTTTATTTTACATAATTAATTCTAATAACTAACAATATAATATTTCAAATTATATTTCGAATTAATATATATATTTATATTTTTAAATATATATGCATCTATTTATAAATAGTTGTTCGTGAATCGTCGAGCATAGTCAAAGGGTAATTGATTACATGAATATAATTTCAAGATTTTCGAGACTCAACATTACAGATTTTGCTTATCGTGTCGGAACCATATAAAGATTAAAGTTTAAATTTGGTCGGAAATTCCCGGGTCATCACAGTACCTACCCGTTAAAGAAATTTCGTCCCGAAATTTGAGTGAGGTGGTCATGGCTAACAATAAAAATGTTTTCATGACAAATATGAGTTGATAAATTGAGTTTTATCATCATTGAGTAATATGGATAAAAATAATTCGATTATTCGAAGAGTACGAATGAAACTATCATGAGAGAGGTCCCAACGGGCATCGTCCACCTTCGCCCAAAAACTTGCCCAAATTTTTAGCCGTTAGTAAAATAAATAAAAAAATTCAACGGCTATCCCAACGGTCACTTTTACACTATATAAACACCAACCATATACTTCATTTTATACACACAAACATATATTTCTTTTATATTTTCACCTTTCTCAAAATCAAAATCAAACACTCCCAAACTGCAAAAATGTTAACACTTCCCCTAATGATTGTTTCATTCAATGTTCATTACGGAGGTGATTTCCGTAATCAAATGAAGGAATATAAGTGGGGCGACAGTATTTCATTTGAAGATATCGACATTCGTGATGTTGGTTTACAAGATTTGCTATCATTTCTGAAAGAAAAAGTTCCGTGTGAATTCACGTCTGTGTTCTTTTATAAAGACGATTATGATACGGATTGTAGGGCAAGTTTTCTATGTACCGATGATCAATGGTACTTTATAAAAGATACCATTGAAGATCGCGGTAAACGCATTTCTTTGTATGCGGTTCTTGAAGATGAAGAGACGTTGGGTTATCGTTACCTCGATGAATCAGCTGAAGCAGTAGTTGAAGCATCAAGAGAAATACCAATGTCTCCAGAGTACCTCACGGATGGTGAAATGACTGGTGAACGCTACTTTCCAGATGACAATTGACGACGATGAGTAGTTTGATTGTAATCTTTTAATTTTTAATTGTCGTGATGTTTTAATTTTTAATTATTGTAATTTCAGTGTTGTTGTCGAGTTTTATATCTTCCTTTATATTTCGGAGCTCTTTGTCTTTTTAATCTCCTCTCGATCTCTAGTAAAACGAGTAATGGTCCATAATTTGTAGATATAGAGTTCTGAATGATTATAATGTTCTAAGCAGGGTGGAACGTGATAGCACGATTTGATTTTCAAATTTATCAAAATACAGACGATAGAACTATCAAGAATATATTCTTCTTGATATGTTCGGAGGTTATGTAGAATGAAAGAGTTATGTAATATGACACATGATGATGGTATAATCTACTGTGAACCATCATCACGTTTCATTAGAAACTTAGCATGACTTACTGTAATATAATCACGTTGATCAAGTGTCATTATATTATACTAACTCATGCATCAGTTCCCAACACTACTTCAAAAACATTCATATTTTAAGCTCGAAAGTTTACAGAATATAGAAACTAACAGTTTCTATATGATGTAACATTGATAGCACGAATAGATTATTGATTTCAGATAAGAATAGTTATGAAAATATCTTCAGAAATATGGGGGATATTTATAATGAAAGATACGATGATATCTTGGAATTTCTAATATCAATGGATGGTGAAGAAAATTTGTCCGCAAGAGTTTGGATTCGGAAGCAAGGTATTCGCTAAAGATTTCATCAGAAATAGAATCATTTGAATTCTTTGAAGTCAAACTTATTCTTTGTGATTTGTCCACGACTTCCTTCATAGTTTAGCATAATCCGCTTTTCGGTACTAAATTTTCTATTGAATGTTTCCAATATAATGATACACAGGAAGCACGAAGAGGTATATAATTTCGGACGAGAATATTTATGAAAATATTCTCAGAAATATCGAAGATATTGATGATGATATTTTGGAATTTCTAAGTTCGATGGTTGATGGAGAAAGATTTTCCGCAATATTTTAACATGACTTCAGAGCAAGATATTCACTAAAGATTTCAACGGATCCAGAATTATCTGGATTCTTTGAATATAGGGTATGGTCCTTGTATTTGTCCTTGGTCTCCTTCATGGTTAACTCTATCCGTTTTCCAGTTCCAACGTTTCTGAGCTTTTCCAACATATTATTCTTTATCATTAAACTTTCGATGATTAAAGTCGTTTACGGTTGTCTACGGTTTCTGCTGCTTCATTCAGTTTTTTCAACATTCAAAGTATTGATTTGTAGACTGAGTGCTTTTCAGAATTTTAGAATGAAAGACCATAATTCTAAAAGATACATGTTATACATATAACTGTTGATGTAGATATGCTGTGAGTTTTCAAAACACCAATTACTGATTCCCGGTATTTGATATGACAGTTCTCGTTACAAGATGCGGATGAGAATATGATGAGACTTTAATAGATAAATGTAGTGATTTGTCGGAGGGATTTAAGCCCAAAGAGCAACGAGGTTGTAGGTACGTCTGCTGGTAATAAGATGAAATATAAAAGGTTTCCCGGTAACAATAAAAGAGCATGCATATAAATCAAGGTGATAATAAGGTTGTTTCGAATGAAAAGTCGAAGTTGACTTGTTGGAGCTGTGACAAAATTTGTTACTTTGAAAGGAATTACTAAGTTATTTTAGGTCATAATAACACTAAAGGAATTAGCACAGATATGTGTTAAATGTTTATTTAGGTTCTGAGTGTTTTCAGGTGCATAACTATATGCATCAATCTTTTCTTCCATAGATGAAGTGCGGTTGGTTCATCCTCTCGATTGAGGTGTTTTCAAGAATCATGAAAGGTTTGAACGCATATTGTAATCGTCAAGATACAAATGAGGTTTAAGATAAAATCAAGTGGAAAACTTGAAGAATTATTTAGTTTCATATATTATAATTAATATTATAATTCATTTTAATTGTCCAACATTATTAGTCCACAGTCGATAGTCCACAGTTAACAATTCAATAATTCATATATATATATATATATATTCGAATTAATTAATACGTATCGTGACCCTTATTCGTCTCAGACTCGATCACAACTCAAACTATATATATTATTGTAGAATCAATCTCAACCCAGTATAGAGAACTCTATCATTACTGCATATAGAGTGTCTATGGTGATTCCAAATAATATATATAGATGCGTCGATATGATATGTCAAAACCTTGTATACGTGTCCCGATATTTAAAGTGCGTAAAATAAATAACAGAAAATAAATGACGATAAATAAAGTGCGTAAAGTAATTAACAAAAATTAAATGACGATAAATAAAATTGCGAGAATTTAAATTACGATAAATAAATTACGATAAATAAATTGCAATAAATAAAATGTACTACGAAATTAACAGTTAGCTAGGAACAGTTAGCTAGGATTTTGTTAGCGTGGTTTCTTAATAAAAATTAATATTGTTAATTAGTCTGTTTCTAATCAATTTTTATTGTGTCCATTATTTCTTCATTATGCCACTTGTTGGATTCTGATAGGTCAAAATCCAAATATGAACTTGAATTTGAATAAAAATAGTTATTCTTTGGTGAACGGATACGTATAGCTGTGGTTGCAAGTAGGATAGTAAATGACTGTTGAATCAGATTCGAAGAATGTACAATGTAGCTTATTAATATGAAATCTAAATATTCCTCGGGTATTACCTACCCGTTAAAATATTTTCACAATTAACACTTTGTATGAAAGAATTTTTAATTACAATCTTTATGAAAACATATATACATATATATTTTCTTCAGATGTAATTATAGATTTCATGAGTTAATATAGTATTAATCTCATTTGATTTACCGTTATAACTAAGATACATAATCTATAAAACATTAGAGATTACATAATCGCCATGTCAAACGAAGATAAAATAGATAGAACGATACGTAAAACGATGATTATGCTCGTGATACAGAATGTGATATTAAGGCAAGGATTGTTGATGATACAGGTGCTGTTACTGATGGTACTGTTGGTGTCGGTGATGTTGCTGAAGCTGGTAAGTTTTGCACCATGTTCTCCAAATTTGATTATTCGAGCGCGAAGCTCGTTGACTTCTTGGATTACTCCAGGATGATTGTCGGTCAGAACGAGCGGATGAATAAGGTTTAGAATTTGGAATAGTATTTAATCGTGATGAGATACTCTGGAAATGAGAGAGAGAATGGTGTTTCGAATAGGTTCGTCGGTAAGTGCTTCATGTTCTTTGCCAAAAGGTGAATTCGGTTAGTGGAAGGGATCGCCTTCTGCGCGTCTCCATTGATTAAGTTAATTACGAATCCATCAGTTGAATTGGGGATGGATGATTGGTTAATTCATTCTGGTGACGTTGCTTTCGGAGCTCGAGTGCAACTCCATATCGGAATAGCTGTCGGAATAACTATCGGAATAGCTATCGAAATCTGAGGACTCGAACTGGTTGAGGGATTCATCTCGTATGATCAGATGAAGGATTTTCAATAAGAAATAGATTATAGGATGTAGATTAGTACCCTGCAATACATAATTTACATATGCATATATAATACTAAAATCCCATAAGTTACGGAGGAATCTACGGAAGTTGTCAGGCAAAGGTAACAATAACAGATACGCTAAGATATGAATTTATCTATACACTGTCTATGTAATCACTGCAGTAAGATGTGTCTACACTAAGAATGATAAGCAGGTAATTCCCTAAGGATGATAAACAGATGATTTCCGACAAAAATGATAAGCAAAACATTTAACATGCAGACACGGTCGAAGTCCAGACTTACTGATGCATCTTAACGACTTATCAGTTATATACACTAATGCAGACCTGGTTTGCTAAGACCACCGCTCTGATACCAACTGTAGATACCCGTCCTAATCCATCCGGACGAAGTCCATATCGATTATAAACGATTCACAACAGTTGATTACATCGCGAGGTACTTGACCTCTATATGACACATTTTACAAACATTGCATTCGTTTTTGAAAACACAATCTTTCATTACATCGAAAGTTGACGGCATGCATACCATTTCATAATACATCTAACTATAATTGACTTAATAATAATCTTGATGAACTCAACGACTCGAATGCAGCGTGTTTTGAAATATGCCATGAATGACTCCAAGTAATGTCTCTAATATGAGCTAATACATAACGGAAGATTTCTTTATTACCTGAGAATAAACATGCTTTAAAGTGTCAACCAAAAGGTTGGTGAGTTCATTAGTTTAACATAAATAATCATTTCATAATTTTAATAGACCACAAGATTTCATATTTCCATTTCTCATAAACATACGTCCCATACATAGAGACAAAAAAATATCATTCATATGGATTGAACACCTGGTAACCGACATTCACAATATACATATAAGAATATCCCCATCATTCCGGGATCCTCCTTCGGACATGATATAAATTTCGAAGTACTAAAGCATCCGGTACTTTGGATGGGGCTTGTTGGGCCCGATGGATCTATCTTTAGAGTTCGCGTCAATTAGGGTGTCTGTTCCCTAATTCTTAGATTATCAGACTTAATAAAAAGGGCATATTCGATTAGATAATCCAAACATAGAATGTAGTTTCGATTACTTGTGTCTATTTCGTAAAGCATTTATAAAAGCAGCGCATGTATTCTCAGTCCCAAAAATATATATTGCAAAAGCATTTAAAAAGGGATTAATGAAACTCACAGTACTGTATTTTTTAGTAAAAATACATATGACGACATTTGAACAATGCAGGTTGGCCTCGGATTCACGAACCTATACCATTTGTATATATATATTAACACATATAATCGTATTCAAACATATTTGTATATTATATCTTAAATTATGTGTTATATATATTTAACTTGTGTATATTTATATAGTTATTATTATGTATATATACATATATATAGTTATTTAAAAATACTTAATTTGTAAAAAAAATGTTAATATGATTAATACATACTTATACATAATATTACTTATAAGTATATTTTTATATAAATAATAGTAACATAGTTTGTATTTGAGTATAATGGTAATATTAATAATAATAATAATAATAATTCTAATAATATTTAAAGGGTACAGTTTATAATAATCTTAATATTATCTTTAAAATTTTTATTTTCCTACACGTAATTATTTTTAGTAATAATGGTATTAATAATAATACTAGTACAGATAATCATAGATAATCATAATAACTACAAAAAATTTTACTACAATGATAATATTGATAATAATAATAATGATACAATAATAATAAATACAAGTAATAATAATGATATTACTAATAGTTTTATATGACAAAACTAGTAATAATAATATTATAAGTTATATTAATAATAATAATTTTAATCTTATAAATAATAATGATAACTAGCATATTAACAATAATTAATAATAATTAGATTATCATTAATAACAATAGATAATAATAATATTAATATTAATAAAAATTATAAAAATAATACTAATAAATATAAAAACTACCTTTAAAGGATTAAAAGGAGTAAACTGCTAAAGCCGGGACTCGAACCCGCGACCTCTCGCTCACACGAACCACTCCTAAACCACTCTTCCATTTCTTCTCTTCTGAATTTAGTTCGCTCCCGATTATATATATATGTCTTTTATTCGCCTTGTTTCAGCCCAACTTATTAACAGGTCACGGCCCAAACAAAACAGCCCAACAATTCGTCTGGGTTTAATATCGTGCAGATGGCCCAACATGAAATAAATAATCTTGGCTCAATAATCCCTAACTCTCGGCCCCAACTTTACTAGGCCCAACTCGTAAGATCAAATACCCCTCGATTTGCAATTCGTGGCCTACTTAGCGATTGCTGGAACTCGACTGGAAGAAGAAATACTACGGCTGCTAAATTGCAACACCCACTATCACTTGTCTATCAATCATTACCATCGTAAAAGAAGAAAAAAAATATGCCAAATATCTATATTGTTTTGTAAAAGATGGATTCCCTTTTCCCCACCCACTTGGATATGTCGACACCCATCAAGGATTTGATAAATCAAGAACAATATCATACGCATTCTTTTATATTTATATCTCATCTTTATAGTCATCATGCCTATTCTCTCAACACTCTAATCATCTCTTTTTTCATTTAGTATTCGCACAAAACATAAGTGGTTCCAAAGAAGAACCAAATAAAAGGTGGTGGTTTCGGTTTAGTCTCAATACAGAAAAATTATAGGAGCTGAAGCAAATACAATTGGTGGTGATAGTTGTCGGATTGTAGCAGGAATAGGGAAAAGGAATAAAAAAAAATATACAATGCAGCAGCTGCAGTTTAACGTTGTGATTGTTTTGAGTGTTTGCTGGGTTTATTACCGAAGAAGATGTAAAAGTAGTAGCTAGTAACAGTTTAAGACAGAAAGATAGTAAGCGTAGCAGGTGTAGGTTTGTTCAATAGAAACAGGAATACAATTTAAATGGGTTTTGGTTTTGGGTCTCGTTTAACACAGAAACAGTCTGATGGTGGTGGTGATCAAGATGAGTGATGATTGTTGAAGTGGTTCGAATGGTTTACATTGAAGTATTGTAGAGGGCTAGAGAAAAGAGAGCAAGAGGGTTTGTGTTTTCGTGGGTGTTGGTTTGGGATTCACGACATTGGCCAGAACAACAAGGGAGTGTGTTGGTTATTGGTTTCATTGATCTAAACGGAAAACAGTGAACAAAGTGTAGCAACAAGATAGTAGTAAAAGCGTGAGGGTCTTGAAGTGGGTGAAGGTGATTCACATAGATGGTGATGGTGATTTGAGTCGATCCTTGGCTAGCAACGACATCCAAGCAATAGCCGAGCACATGGTGGTGTCCGATTATCATGGTGTTGAAACGAATGGAATAGTAGTAGTAATAATAATGGGTTTAGTTTTGTGTGGGTAACCGAAAGAAAGGGTAGCAGAAGTACCCATCTGTTGTAGTCGATAGGTGGAGTTCTTGTTTTGAAGATTGAGATAGATAATGTTAAGTTTGATTTGATAATGCGTACCGTAGTTAATCGGTGATACTAAATGGGTGTTGCAGGTTTGTTGAATGGGGTGATGAAGTGACTAATGAGTTTGCAGCCGTCTTGTGGTACTTTGATGGTCACAAAAAACAAAATATTTAAACAAGAAGTAGAGACTAGTGGTGATGGAGGTTATTGGGTTTCAATCGAGTATCAATTATAAATGGGTGTAGACAGGTAGAATCAAACCAAGGAAGAAAGAACAAAAAAATATCAAAAGTGAAAAATGACTTCAAACGGAATTTGTTTGTATACTGAAATTAATTCGATATATTAACACAATTAGAAACAAAAACAAACTTCATAAAGTCTGATGTTGATATAAAAATAGATTCTGTAATATTTGTTTGATATGTTGATTAAAATATAGATATGTTAATAATATCTTAATAATAATAATACTTTTTCCATGTTATTAATAATTAATAACTATAATTACATTAATACTAATAATATTACAATATCATTAATAATGATAAAAATTATAATATTGTTATTAATTATAATAATAATAATATCTAAAACAATGATAACAATTTTAATAATAATATGTTAATGATGATATCAATCATAATAATAATATTGATGGTAAAGACAATAATAATAATCATCAAGGATAATGATAATAATATGATAATATTAATAATAAAAATAATACTATAACAATCAATATTATATTTGTATCCTAATATTATTAATCATGATTTTAATATTTATTTAATTTTAATATACTTTAGTTATATATAAATATGTTGTAAATGTTAATTATTATAATATCATATTTTTATTTTATTTTACATAATTAATTCTAATAACTAACAATATAATATTTCAAATTATATTTCGAATTAATATATATATTTATATTTTTAAATATATATGCATCTATTTATAAATAGTTGTTCGTGAATCGTCGAGCATAGTCATAGGGTAATTGATTACATGAATATAATTTCAAGATTTTCGAGACTCAACATTACAGATTTTGCTTATCGTGTAGGAACCATATAAAGATTAAAGTTTAAATTTGGTCAGAAATTCCCGGGTCATCACAATAATCTCATTTTTAAACTCTTCAACTCCTTGATTTGAATTTGAGGAAAGCCGTTTACTGCAATTTCTTGTCCATCGTCTAAACATCCCTACAAAAGTATGGGTTATATAAAATAAGTCAAGAAACTGAAAATATTTGTCGTTTAAATAGCGGCAACATGATGTCGCCTCAAAAAACATTCGTTACTGAAACCCTCTTTTATTGTAGTGTCTACTAATATTACTAGATAATATAAAATTGATGTGTTAAGACGCGACCTTTAAAATGTAGACAATATGCTTAGTAATTAACACATAATACAGGCAACTATAACCCGATCATGTAGTAATTAGCAAGTACATTGACCAGTTCGTACCACAGGGAGCAGTTTGTTTTCAAGGACTTTAAACAATTAATTATTCTAAAAGGGAATTTGTATTTGAAGTTGGAATTCGTTTAATACTACAATAATCAAGATATAGTAAATAACAGGAATGAGAAGGTGGTGTTTACTTCTATACTTGATAAATGACATGGATTGTTCTTTTGTAATTAAAACGGTTGTTTCATAGTTACAAGTAATTAGTTTATATCAATTTCACAATATCTATAAACTTAAGAGTTATGTTTAATCAACAAGATTCTTTCGTGGTTGAATTCACATAAAACCTAGTTTACTAAGACCACTCTAAGTAAACTACATGATTGTATATCCTAGATATCATTCAATTAACATCCTATACTCACATATAGGTGGCTAAATCACTAGGTGTTGAAGTATAAGCTATGACCTTTGATAAACTCACATAAACCAAGTCATAACTTACATAATTGAACTAGGATACAAGGATGGTTACAACAATGGATCTTTTGAAGGTGACTTAGATTGATTAACTAACTAGACCCAACCCGGTTAAACTCACGTGAAACCAAAATTAAAACAATCACTTGAGGTAATTTCATAACTATGTTGCTTTGGAACTTATTCAATTACCGAATTAAACACATAACAAAATCACTTAAGCTTATGCATCTAATCGTGTAGATTACTAGGTGTATTGAAGTATAGATTGTTTTCCTAGTTAACTCACATTAATAGGTTTGCAATCTATATAATTGAAGTAATGAACTAAGCAAGCATAACAATGGTTCTTATGGTTGAACTAGATTAATAAATCAATCAAAATATACTTGTAACTATTATAACATCAAAATATAGAACAATCCCAAGCCATAAATCTTACATTAAAGTAAACACAAAAGGTTTTTAGCTAGACATGATTAAAACAAGAACAATACAACAATTCGTATACTTGAAATTCATAAACATAACAAGAAGTGAATGAAAACAAGAATACCAATCGAAATAGATGAACTAGCTTCAATCTTGGTGTTGAAAGAGTGTTACTTCCTTCTTGACAAGCCTTAGAACCCCTCTTGAACTTTCTAATACGAGCTATTTACTGATATATGATGTGTGTTTGAGTACAAGGGATAACCACCATTAAATAGGCTTAAAAGTTAGGTAGAAAAGTGTTCTGGAGAGGGATTGATAAGGCTAAAAGGAACATATATTTCATAGCATTATTCCTCAAGAAAGACAAGCTTTTAGTTGCAATTGTTCTATTTACAAGTGATATTCGTTTAAATAATAAAAGGTGAAGACAAAAGACAGATTCAACGAATTGAAGACGCAAACGACCAAAAAGCTCAAAAGTACAAAATACAATCAAAGAGGTTCCAATTATTGATAAGAAACGTCTCAAAATTACAAGAGTACAAGATTCAAAACGCAAAGTACAAGATATTAAATTGTACGCAAGGACGTTCGAAAATCCGGAACCGGGACCAGAGTCAACTCTCAACGCTCGACGCAACGGACTAAAAATTACAAGTCAACTATGCACATAAATATAATATAATATTTAAATAATTCTTATAATTATTTAATATATTATATTTATTTATAAAACCGTAGGTAAACAAAGAGCCAAACTTGTGTGAGCTGTATTTACAAACTCCGCGACTCGCGGAGTTTGAAGGCCAAAAGGGCCGCGAGTCGCGGAGCCCCAATTTCTGAAACTCCCTATAAAGCTCGCGCATTCTGATCGTAAAAAAACCATCTAATATATCCATCTCTCCATCTATATCGTATATATTTATATTTATATTTTAATTTTAATTTTAATTTTAATTTTAATTTTAATCCTAATAATAAGGGTATGTTAGCGAATGTTGTAAGGGTGTAAGTCGAAATCCTGTCCGTGTAACGCTACGCTATTTTTAATCATTGTAAGTTATGTTCAACCTTTTTAATTTAATGTCTCGTAGCCAAGTTATTATTATGCTTATTTAAAACGAAGTAATCATGATGTTGGGCTAATTACTAAAATAGGGTAATTGGGCTTTGTACCATAATTGGGGTTTGGATAAAAGAACGACACTTGTGGAAATTAGACTATGGGCTATTAATGGGTTTTATATTAACTAAACAATACCTTGTTAATTTAATATACAAACTTATAATTTGACGTATTTATATATAACCACATACGCTTGACTGGGTACGGTGGGCGGGATATCTATAAATACCAATAATTATTCATTTTACCGGATACGGACCTGGATTAATAGTTAATAGACTTGTTGAAACAGGGGTGAATTACATTCAAGGGTAATTGGTGTAATTGTTAACAAAGTAGTAAAACCTTGGTTTACACTCAGTCGATAACCTGGTGTATTCATTAAACAAAGTATTAAAACCTTGTTACAATTCGAATCCCCAATTAGTTGGAATATTTGACTTCGGGAATAAGAATAATTTGACGAAGGCTTTCGCTCTTTATATTTATGACTGATGGACTATTATGGAAAAAATCCGTATGGACATATTAAATAATCCAGGACAAAGGACAATTAACCCATGGGCATAAAACTAAAATCAACACGTCAAACATCATGATTACGGAAGTTTAAATAAGTATAATTTTTTATTTCATATTTAATTTCCTTTATTTTATATTTAATTGCACTTCTAATTATCGCATTTTTATTGTTATTGTATTTAATTGCACTTTTAATTATCGTACTTTTTAATTATCGCAAGTTTATTTTATCGCATTTTCATTATTCGCAATTTCATTATCGTTATTTACTTTACGCTTTAATTTAAGTCTTGTATTTATTTTTAATATTTTACATTTGGTTTTAACTGTGACTAAAGTTTTAAAATCGACAAACCGGTCTTTAAACGATAAAAACCCCCCTTTATAATAATAATATTACTTATATGTATATTTGTATTTTTTTTAAAAGTAAACTAATATAGCGTTAAGCTTTGTTTAAAAAGATTCCCTGTGGAACGAACCGGACTTACTAAAAACTACACTACTGTACGATTAAGTACACTGCCTATAAGTGTTGTAGCAAGGTTTAAGTATATCCATTCTATAAATAAATAAATATCTTGTGTAAAATTGTATCGTATTTAATAGTATTTCCTGCTAAAATTTAATAGTATTTTATATACACCCCGCTGCACACATCAAGTATTTTTGGCGCCGCTGCCGGGGAATCGCTTAAAAGCCGGAAGCGCAACACTAATAAAAAAAAAGTATTTTTAGTTTACTTTTATTAAAATTCATTTTTATAAAAATACGTTTTAAATATTCGAAAATATAAAAAGAAAAACAAAAATATAAGTATTTTTTTTTTGAAGTTTGTTAAATATTTAAGTTTTATAAAGTTTCTTTAGTTTGTAAAAATATAAGTTTTATTTAATTTATTTTATAAATATAAAACTGAAAAAAAAATAAATATATATATATAAATCTAGCTTTAAGATTTTTATTTTTAAAATTATAAAGTAGTTCCATTTTTATTCTAGTTTTTAAAATATAAGTTTTTATTATATATAAATTTTAGATTATAAAACAGAAAAATATAAAACAGAAAATTAGAAAACATAAAAAAAAAAAACGCGTCAATTTAAACTGTTCCAGAGTTGAAAACTGGAACCCCGCGACTCGCGGGGTTCGTTGCTTGGAATACCGCGACTCGCGGAGTAATTCTGACACCGACAGAAACCCTAACTGCAATTAATTACGGGTAATTAATTATTATTATTATTATTTAACCCTAATTATTATTATTATTATAATTAGTTTTATTTAAAGTTTTACTTTTTATTTAATTTGTTTTATTTAGTTAAATTAGTTTAATTAAATTATAAAATTAGTAGTTTTATTAAATAAATAATATAAAAATAATATTTTTATAAAAATTGTACTTTTTACAACTTTTTGTATATTTTTATATTTTTTTAATTGTTTTAGCGTAATATTTGTATTTTTCGCTCATATTTAGTTTTAAACTTAGTTTTTGCCATAGTTATTTTTACTTCTAGATTTTTAGGCTTTGCCGTAGAATTCCTTAAGTGCTTTTTCTTTAGACTAAGATTTAGGTGCTTTAGAATTTTGCGACGCCTTTTTAAGTTTTAGTTTCTTTTTAAGTTATTTCCATTTGGGATTTAGTTTTTCCTGTAAGCTTTAATATTTTTAGACGACTTTTACCTATGTATCAATTATCATTCCAATTAGTAATCTCAATTTGCGATTATAATTTTAAGTTAGTTGTAGTGATAAGGTTGGGTTAGTCAAGTATTTTTAAGTTTTATAAGTTTCTTTTATTTTTCCGTCACCTTTTATTTTTCAACCATTTTTCTTTTTCGACCTTTTTTCGACGAACTCTTTTTCTTTCTTATTTCTCGCTATTCTAGTTTTAGGACATAGATTTTTATTCTACTTCTTATCTAAATTTCTTAAAATTTTGAAAATTTATTTTAAGTGGTTATATTGATAGACATCAAAATTTTCTGGTTCGTAGTAATAGTTGGATTTGTACGTGGACCGGGTTATTGGAGCCAAACAGTCCTCAATTATATTGAGACCAAACGAATCCTGCCCCTCTGCTGCATCTTTTGGCTATTCGAAACGTGGGCAAAATCAGAAAAGTCTATTGATTGGATAACTTATTATCATTTTTCTTTCCTTTTAAAAACTAATAGGATATTCAGTGAATGCACCGAGCAAGACGTTCACCACCTTTTGTACGTTCATCACCTGTAACTAGATCAAGACATTTAGCAAATATTACTGCCGTTGATTTTTCTTTAGAATCGTCATCCAGTCGACCAAGTACTCCAGTTCAAATTTCCGATAATCCATTTTTTGAACCCGACCTCACAATTGAGAATCCGGAGAATATTCAGGAACGATTCGTAGATCCTGAACCACTAAACTTTCCTCCGGAACCACCAATCGTTCAAACAGAGATTGTTGAGGAACGAACCATTAAATCAGAATCCTCTAGTTATTCCGATTCAACAAATTCAATTATGGAGAATCTGGAACCTTTAAGTATGGAAGACCGAATGAGAGCTAAACGCACTGGCCAAGGTCACGCAATTACTCATCCAGACATTAATGCGCCAGATTATGAAATCAAAGGACAAATTCTACACATGGTGACTAATCAATGCCAATTTAGTGGTGCGCCGAAGGAAGATCCAAATGAACATCTACGTACCTTTAATAGGATCTGCACACTATTTAAAATCCGAGAAGTGGAGGATGAACAGATATATCTCATGTTATTTCCCTGGACTTTAAAGGGAGAAGCCAAATATTGGTTGGAATCGTTACCTGAAGGGGCGATTGATACATGGGACGTTTTAGTTGAAAAATTTCTTAAACAATTCTTTCCTGCATCTAAAGCCGTAAGACTTCAAGCAGAAATTGTTACGTTCACACAGAAACCAAATGAAACTCTATATGAGGCATGGACTAGATATGGAAAGTTATTAAGAGGATGTCCGCAACATGGTTTAGACACCTGTCAAATAGTACAAATATTCTACCAAGGATGCGACATCACTACAAGGAAAGACATAGATATAGCAGCTGGTGGTTCTATTATGAAGAAAACCGAAACTGATGCTTACAAAATTATTGATAACACTGCTTCCCACTCACATGAGTGGCACCAAGAAAAAGATATCGTTAGATCATCTAAAGCAGCTAGAGCCGATTCTAGCCATGACTTAGATTCCATTTTCGCAAAGATAGATGCTGTCGAGAGACGAATGGAAAAGATGACTAAAGATATTCACTCAATACGAATTAGTTGTGAGCAGTGTGGAGGACCACATTTGATAAAAGATTGTCTCAGTATTGAATTAACAATGGAACAAAGAGAGAATATTTCATACATAAACCAAAGGCCTGGAAATAATTATCAGAATAATTATCAACCGCCAAGACCTATTTACAATCAAAACCAGAATTATAACAGAAATATTCCATACAACAACCAACAAGGTCCTAGCAATCAACAAGTATCCAATAATACTTACAATCAGTAAAGACCTAATTTTCAAAACAAACCACCACAACAAACCGATGATAAAAAGCCGAATTTAGAAGATATGATGACGAAGCTAGTTGAAACTCAAACGCAGTTTTTCACATCTCAGAAACAAACTAATGAACAAAATGCTCAAGCATTTAGAAATCAAGAAGCTTCTATTCAAAATCTGGAACAAGAAGTAAGTAACCTAGCAAGGTTAATAGGTGAAAGAAAACCGGGAAGTCTACCTAGTGATACAAATGCTAACCCCCGGAATGAAACAACTAAAGCTATTACCACAAGAAGTGGTACAACACTTAAACCACCTGAAATACCTGTAACTTCTGATGAAGCTATTCCTACTCCACAAGAACCACAACCTAATCAAGATAAGGAAAAAGAACCGGTAGTTGAAAAGGTTAATGAAGATAACACAGTTAAGGATAAACCTTATGTTAAACCATACCAACCACCACTTCCTTACCCGAGTAAAATGAAGAAAGAGAAACTTGAAGCCGAGCAATCCAAATTCTTGGATATGTTTAAACAGATAAATGTAAATATTCCTTTCATTGATGTAATTTCAGGAATGCCTAGATATGCTAAATTCTTGAAAGATCTAATCTCAAATAGAAAGAAAATGGAAGAACTCTCGGCTGTTACCATGAATGATAATTGTTCAGCAGTGCTGTTGAATAAGATACCAGAAAAACTATCTGATCCAGGAAGCTTCACAATTCCATGTTTTCTGGGTAGTCTTAGTTCAATAGAAGCATTGGCAGACTTAGGTGCTAGTATAAATTTAATGCCGTATTCACTATACGCTAAACTAGACCTTGGAGAATTGAAACCAACCAGAATAAGCATACAACTAGCCGATAGATCAATAAAATATCCTAGAGGGATAATGGAGAACATGCTAGTTAAAGTTGGTACTTTAGTATTTCCAGTAGATTTTGTTGTTCTAGACATGGAAGAAGATTCTCAAGTTCCTCTCATATTAGGAAGACCATTCTTAAACACGGCTAAAGCAATGATAGATGTGTTCGGTAAGAAATTGACCCTAAGTATAGAGGATGAGAGTGTTACCTTTTCAGTTGATAGAGCAATGCAACAACCACAATCTGCAGATGATACATGTTATTATATTCAAACTATAGAGTACGCTTCCAAACCATTTGGAGTACGCTTATTTACATGGTGAATCTGAATTACCTGTAATAATATCGTCTTCTCTTACTGAAAATGAGAAATCACAACTCATTTCTGTGTTGAAAGCCCATAAACCAGCCATTGCATGGAAGATTCATGATATTAAAGGAATAAGTCCTTCGTATTGCACACATAAAATCCTTATGGAAGAAGGTCATAAAACGTATGTGCAACGCCAACGAAGACTAAATCCTAATATGCAAGATGTAGTTAAGAAAGAAATTATTAAACTGCTAGATGCAGGTCTAATTTATCCAATCTATGATAGTCCATGGGTAAGCCCAGTTCAATGCGTGCCTAAGAAGGGTGGCATGACTGTCATTACAAATGAGAAAAATGAGCTTATTCCTACTAGGACTGTAACAGGATGGCGTGTATGTATTAATTATAGAAAATTGAATGACGCCACCAGAAAAGATCACTTTCCCTTACCTTTCATTGATCAAATGTTGGAAAGATTAGCCGAAAATAGTTACTATTGTTTTCTAGATGGATTTTCCGGATATTTTCAAATTCCAATAGCACCCGAAGATCAAGAGAAAACCACATTCACGTGCCCTTATGGTACTTTTGCTTACAAACGCATGCCATTTGGACTTTGCAACGCCCCTGCAACCTTTCAAAGATGCATGATGGTAATTTTTCACGACATGATAGAAGAATGCATGGAAGTTTTCATGGATGACTTTTCAGTCTTTGGTGATACATTTGAATCATGTCTAGTTAATCTGGAACGAATGCTTATTAGATGCGAACAGTCAAATCTAGTACTTAATTGGGAGAAATGCCATTTCATGGTTAAAGAAGGCATCGTTCTTGGTCATAAAATTTCAAAAGAAGGAATTGAAGTGGATAGAGCTAAAGTAGATGTAATTGCTAAACTTCCACATCCCACCAATGTTAGAGGAGTTAGGAGTTTTCTAGGGCATGCCGGTTTTTACCGACGTTTCATAAAAGATTTTTCTAAAATTGCCACTCCTATGAATAAACTCCTAGAAAAGGATGCTCCATTCATCTTTTCAGATGAGTGTATCAAATCTTTTAATATTCTTAAAGAGAAACTAACTAATGCGCCGATCATGATAACACCAAATTGGAATCTACCATTTGAACTAATGTGCGATGCAAGTGATTTTGCAATGGGAGCCGTTTTAGGACAAAGGATTGAAAAATGATTTCAACCTATATATTATGCTAGTAAGACGTTACAAGGAGCACAAACGAACTATACAACTACTGAAAAAGAACTCCTTGCTATTGTCTTTGCTTTTGACAAATTTCGATCATATCTCGTTCTAGCAAAAACGGTGGTCTATACCGACCATTCTGCTCTTAGATACCTATTTTCAAAACAAGATGCTAAACCAAGATTAATCCGTTGGATCTTACTCTTACAAGAGTTTTATATTGAAATCCGAGATAAAAGAGGAGCAGAAAATCTCGCCGCTTATCATCTTTCTCGTCTTGAAAATCCCGAATTAGAAGTTCTAAATGAATCGGCCATACAAGACAACTTTCCTGATGAATATCTATTGAAGATAGATTATAAAGAAATTCCATGGTTTGCAGACTATGCAAACTACTTAGTTTGTGGATTCCTTGAAAAAGGATTATCCTACCAAAAACGAAAGAAATTTTTCAGTGATATAAAACACTATTTCTGGGAAGATCCACATTTGTTTAAAAGTTGTCCCAATGGAATAATACGCCGATGTGTATTTGGAGATGAAGCTAGTAAAATATTAAACCATTGTCACACAGGACCAACAGGAGGGCATTATGGGCCTCAACTAACAGCGAGAAAAGTTTATGATGCTGGATTCTATTGGCCTACAATTTACAAAGACGCACACCTTCTTTGCAAATCCTGTGATGCTTGTCAAAGGGCCGGAAAAATAAGTCAACGTGATGAAATGCCACAAAATGTCATCCAAGTATGTGAAGTATTTGACATTTGGGGTATTGACTTTATGGGTCCATTTCCAAAATCTCATAATAATCTATATATACTCGTAGCCATTGATTATGTATCTAAATGGGCGGAAGCACAAGCTCTCCCAACTAACGATGCACGAGTTGTAGTCAACTTTTTAAAATGTCTTTTTGCAAGGTTTGGAACACCGAAAGCTTTAATAAGTGATCGGGGTACTCATTTCTGTAATAATAAACTTGAGAAAGTTCTTAAAAGATATGGAGTAACTCATAAAATCTCCACCGCATATCGTCCACAAACAAGTGGACAAGTTGAAAATACCAACCGAGCTTTAAAACGTATTCTAGAGAAAACCGTAGGATCAAATCCGAAGGAATGGTCCATTAAATTGGAGGATGCACTCTGGGCTTTTAGAACAGCCTACAAAACTCCAATTGGAACCACACCTTTTAGACTTGTTTATGGAAAAGCATGTCATCTTCCAGTAGAAATTGAACACAAAGCATTTTGGGCTTTGAAGACATGTAATCTTGATTTACATGAAGCCGGACGTCTACGATTAAGTCAACTAAACAAATTAGAAGAATTAAGACATGAAGCATACGAAAATTCATTAATCTATAAGGAAAGAACGAAGAAATGGCATGATAAAAGAATCAGAAGTTCAAAAGAATTTAAGGAAGGAGACAGAGTTCTTCTTTTCAATTCATGATTCAAGCTATTTCCTGGAAAATGGAAATCAAGATGGTCTGGACCATTCATAGTCAAAAGAGTTTTCCCATACGGAATGATAGAATTAATAAATTCAAACGGGATTGAATTTAAAGTTAATGGTCACAGAGTTAAACATTACATACATGGTCCGATGGAAGTTGACAATGAAGTTAATCATAATTTCACCACCCAAGAAAACCTTCAAAATGAAAACATAAATATGTTATCAACAACATATGAAAAATCAAAACTGGAATATAGGGAGGATTCAAATTTGATTGATGAAGAAGAATTCCTATACAAACCTCCCATTCCAAGAAACGAAGAAAAATGTGAACAAGAAATTCAAATAGAAATGAAAGAACCAAGGAAAGAACACCCGAAAAAAGTTTACAAACCAACTCGACTTACTAAAGCAGGAGACCCGGGCGAATTTATCATTTCTTGCTTACTTAATGATGGTGCTGTATATAATGGACTCGCAAATTTAGGAGCAAGTGCAAATATTATGCCTCTTTCCTTATACAAAAGATTAGGCATGGGCAAATTAAAACCAACCAAAATAGGTGTTCAATCATTTGACCAAACTATTAAACACCCGGTTGGAATAGCAAATAATTTACTTGTTAACGTGGGAAGTTTGACCTTTGTTGCAAACTTCATAGTGATTAATATAGAGGAAAACCTTGATATTCCTCTAATTCTAGGTCGCCCATTTTTAGCAACCACCGAGGCATTCATTGATGTAAGAGAAGGTAGAATGACACTTAGGGATGGTGATACATCGATCACCTTTGTGAACCGAAACTTTAGATCTCCACAAACCAAAACTGTTAGACCAATAAAAATGCATAAGTGTGGGGAAGATGAAGAAACACTTAATGATGATCCAATCACAAAGAATGCCGTTGATGATACGAAATTAGATGAACCCATTTTTAACAGTTCAACGAAGAAACTTTATAAACGGATTCACGATGCTAAGATTAAAGGAAACTTTAAGTTATATAACCGATTAATATCCAATTTATCGTCAAAAGAAAAGGCAATGTTAGTTGAATTTGTGAAAGTTACGGAGGAAATCAACAAATGGATTGAAGTAAAAGTCAAAGATATACAAGTTGTTGATGATTCAATTGAGAATAATGTTAATCATAATTTCGATACCACAGCTGACTAAGTGTGGGGAGAATCAAGGGGTTTATGTATTTCTGTTAGAGTTAGATTGTCTGTTTTCATGTAGTTCTCGAAAATGGAACCCGAATGGTCTTTCCCTAGCAGACCCTAAAGAACTAGTCTTCTCCCCCCATTCTGAATTTTTATTTTTTTTAGGTTTTTACGAAATGAAGACTGCCTGTGAACTAAACCATGGTCTAATGCTACACGCTTTGATCACTAAACGTAATAATGACACACTACCGAGTGAAATAGTATCAGTAATCAGAGAAAGAATGGACGGAGTTAGAAAAGAATCCAGATGCGAAGATAATAAGTTACAATTTGGTAAAGGAAAATCAAAATCCGCAGCAAAAAGAAGAGCACGACACCTAGAAAGATGTCACAAATGCGGAAAATGGTCACATGGAGGTAAATGTTCAAATAATCAAACCTATTCAAATACCGAATTTGTTACTTTATGCAGAGACGGACCGTTCATATGTTTAGAAGAAAAGACACTGAATGCTCGAGGTTACGCCTATGTAGCTATGGAAAACCAATTAAACCGACTATCTTATGAATGGGATAGATCATATAACTAAGAAATCTATTTCACAGGTATGTCTGTACAGTTTTTATTTTTTTTTATTTTTAACCTTTTGATAATAAACGCTAATTTGTTTGCTAAAAAGTATTAAATTGGTATTGAATAAAATTAGGTTTGGCGACCGAAATTATTGATATCATTCAAAAATTTATTACATCACTGCGAAATTTAACGTTTATTCTTAAGGTATAAATATCTTTAATCAATCAACCCAAAATATTTCAAAAATTCGTCATGAGTTAAATAAGGTCTTGGAACCGAAATTACTTTACCGAAAAGAGGGGCGCATATTTTTGATAATATTTGATTAATTAAAGTGGGATAAAAAGCCAAAAAGATTTTTAATTTTATTTTTACCATGTTTTTAAAATTAATATTTAAATCTTAAATTAATATTGTAAACTTTATAAAAACAATATATTTAAAATTGTAAATATTTGAAAAATTAATATAATTTTGGTGTGAATTTATAAAATGAATTTTTAAATTAAGTTTTGTGTGAATTTTTAATTTTTAAAATATGAATTTTTAATTTTATGCATTTTAAATTGTAAGTTTGGTGTGAATTTTTAATATTAATTTTGAATTTTATATTTAAATTGTGTGAATTTAAAAACAAAAATTTACTTTATCTCATTAAGTTAAAAATATGATTTTTAAAATTCGTCGTAAGTTGAAGACTAGGTCTTTGAACCGAAATTGCTTTACCCAAGGGAGGGACGAGAACTTTTATTGTCATTATTTTTAATCTTATTGAATTAAAGTATGCCAAAAACATTAAAAAACCCAAAAATCTTAGCTTTTAAAACAATTGCTACAAAAAGAAAAATTTTAAAATTTTGTCGAGGAACGGACTAGGACATCGATCCGAAACGACCTCGTCCTAAATAACAAGGGAAACAAAATTTTAAAAATTAATTACTTAATTATTTTATAAGTTAAAGATTATATATATAAAAAAAAACAACTCCGCGACTCGCGGAGTTTGAAGGGTAATTCACCGCGAGTCGCGGAGGGATCGGATTACAGAAAAAATAAAAAGAGCTGAAACAGCTCAGTCCACACAACACACAAAGAAAACACTGCGAAATACTGCCAAAAAATAGCGAAAAATACACCCCAAAATCACAATTTTTAACCGTTAATCATCAAATCTTTTACTAAAATCATGTTGAGAAGGATGCTATCAAGGAATTACTCAAGAAAAACGGTAAATTTCTACACCTAAACACCATTTAATCCGAAAATTAGTGTTCTTGAGCAATTTTTTCCCCAATTTGATTTTGATGCTTTTTAGTGTAATTAGGCTTAAATTGTTTATGTATTATGCTTGTATAACCTAGATTGATGCTGTTTAACATGATTAGAAGCCTTAAACTTCAAATTTTGAGTAATCTAGGGTTTGTGTCCTTGAGCAAATTTGGGGCTTTTTGATATAAACAGGTTATGGCCGATTTTTGTCATGAATTGTTGCTAAATTAAGTAGTGTAACATGTTTAGGTAGTTAAATGATCCAAACTTTGAGCCTAAACATGAGTTTGAGAATTAAAGTGGACTTTTTCAAGTCTAATATTCATGAACTTGATTTTTGAGAGATAATGCCATTTGAAACTTGTTTAATTGCTAGTAATGATTATTTTGACATGTTATTTGAGTTGAATGCTTATGAACTTGGCGAACATTTTCGTATATGCTTATTTGAAAAAGTGTAGATTTGATAAAAATGTGAAAATGAGCTTAAGTTTGATATAAATTGATCATGTCATTGTAATTATTTTGATTGATGATTTTGCTGACACTAATGCATATTTGGATGCACAAAAATTGTGTTTGATGTGTTTTGCAGACTGAAAGGGGTGAATCTTCATCCCAAGCTCGCAATGCTCCTGCTGAGAATGCGGAACAACAGGAGGTGGATAGCTTCTACAAACAAGATATACCTCATCCAGTCATGACATTTTCTGATATGCACTTGGAAGAGTTGCACCCGAACCTGAGATTTGACAGACTTTGGATAGATTATCCAAAATATCAAAGGGGTTTGCATACTCTTCATTCTAAAGTTGTTGAGGTACCTAGGGTCATAGAATGGGGAGCCTTAGAAGCTGTAGAATTGGCCGGGCCAATTAGGGAATTACTTGCACAGAGGTATGGTAATTCTACTTTTAATGACTGGGTACGTTTATTCACCATGCATAGACCTGTATATAAAGTATGGTGTGAAGAATTGTTGTGTAGTATAGAGTTGAATGATCGGGTAGCTAGTTTAACCGATCGATCTTTTATTAGATTTTTGTTAGGAGGTTCGATGTGCCACATGTCTTTACTAGACATGGCTCAGGCTTTACGTATATATACGCCTGAGGAGTTAGCATCTACCGATTGTAGAGGGTTGATACTAAATGGTAGAAAGATAGATGAAAATTTTGATACACAAGGTGTATGGAGTCAAATGACAAGCCATCACCGATTCAAAGGGGGAAATTACTCTTATTTGGATATAGATAGAGCTGAATTAAGAGTAATTCATAGGTTTTTAGCAAATTCGATTACACAAAGAGGTAAGAACAAGGAAAAGGTAAATGAACAGGATTTGTTTTACCAAATGTGAATTCGAGACCCACAAAGCGCTGTAAGTATACCTTATTGTGTGGGTTATTATTTATCAGCTATGGTTAGGGGGATGAGACCGCATAGCATAATAGGAGGTGGTATTTTTATTACTTTGATTGCTGAATATTTCGGTGTGGATATAAGTCAGGGGAGATTATTAGTCGAAGAACCAGAACCCCGCGATACTATAGGTTTAAATGTATACCATGGTGCGAAAGTTTTGAAGAGGCGAAATAACGCCGCAGTACAATACCATGGTAGACATCCACAGGTTGAGAGAAACCAACAGCAAGGTAATGTAGGAGGGGGAAATGAAATGCAAGAAATGCAAAGGTTTATAGCTTCACAGGAATACGAAAATGCTAGACAGAGAGCATTTGAAGATTGGAAAGTTTATCAAAACCAAATCATAGCTCATTGCCAACATATAGGTAGAAACTATATTCCTACCCCAAAACCCATATTCCCTCCCTGGTCAATAGAGATGCAACCACCGTATCCTACGTATAACCCTGCTGAAGCATTTTATAGCACCTATGGTTATGCCTGGAACCCCTATTGGTATCAGTATCATCCCTATTCTACTTTGTTTTATTTATTTTGTAATTTGTAATATTGATACGTTTAATA
Source organism: Rutidosis leptorrhynchoides (assembly GCF_046630445.1). Lineage (NCBI taxonomy): Eukaryota > Viridiplantae > Streptophyta > Magnoliopsida > Asterales > Asteraceae > Rutidosis > Rutidosis leptorrhynchoides. The sequence continues at coordinate 332,161,076 of NC_092343.1, read as the reverse complement.
CTTATGATAATATTGTAATAGTTTTTATAATTTTCTAACTTTTATTCTTAGATTTTAATAATTTTTGAATGTGGGGTAATATACCTGAAATGTCCCGTTCTTATTGATTAAAAACGTTCCATATTAATTGATTTCGTTGCGAGGTTTTGACCTCTATATGAGACGTTTTTCAAAGACTGCATTCATTTTTAAAACCAACCATAACCTTTATTTCATAAATAAAGGTTTAAAAAGCTTTACGTAGATTATCAAATAATGATAATCTAAAATATCCTGTTTACATACGACCATTACATAATGGTTTACAATACAAATATGTTACATCGAAATCAGTTTCTTGAATGCAGTTTTTACACAATATCATACAAACATGGACTCCAAATCTTGTCCTTATTTTAGTATGCAACAGCGGAAGCTCTTAATATTCACCTGAGAATAAACATGCTTTAAATGTCAACAAAAATGTTGGTGAGTTATAGGTTTAACCTATATATATCAAATCGTAACAATAGACCACAAGATTTCATATTTCAATACACATCCCATACATAGAGATAAAAATCATTCATATGGTGAACACCTGGTAACCGACATTAACAAGATGCATATATAAGAATATCCCCATCATTCCGGGACACCCTTCGGATATGATATAAATTTCGAAGTACTAAAGCATCCGGTACTTTGGATGGGGCTTGTTGGGCCCGATAGATCTATCTTTAGGATTCGCGTCAATTAGGGTGTCTGTTCCCTAATTCTTAGATTACCAGACTTAATAAAAAGGGGCATATTCGATTTCGATAATTCCACCATAGAATGTAGTTTCACGTACTTGTGTCTATTTTGTAAATCATTTATAAAACCTGCATGTATTCTCATCCCAAAAATATTAGATTTTAAAAGTGGGACTATAACTCACTTTCACAGATTTTTACTTCGTCGGGAAGTAAGACTTGGCCACTGGTTGATTCACGAACCTATAACAATATATACATATATATCAAAGTATGTTCAAAATATATTTACAACACTTTTAATATATTTTGATGTTTTAAGTTTATTAAGTCAGCTGTCCTCGTTAGTAACCTACAACTAGTTGTCCACAGTTAGATGTACAGAAATAAATCGATAAATATTATCTTGAATCAATCCACGACCCAGTGTATACGTATCTCAGTATTGATCACAACTCAAACTATATATATTTTGGAATCAACCTCAACCCTGTATAGCTAACTCCAACATTCACATATAGAGTGTCTATGGTTGTTCCGAAATATATATAGATGTGTCGACATGATAGGTCGAAACATTGTATACGTGTCTATGGTATCTCAAGATTACATAATATACAATACAAGTTGATTAAGTTATGGTTGGAATAGATTTGTTACCAATTTTCACGTAGCTAAAATGAGAAAAATTATCCAATCTTGTTTTACCCATAACTTCTTCATTTTAAATCCGTTTTGAGTGAATCAAATTGCTATGGTTTCATATTGAACTATATTTTTATGAATCTAAACAGAAAAAGTATAGGTTTATAGTCGGAAAAATAAGTTACAAGTCATTTTTGTAAAGGTAGTCATTTCAGTCGAAAGAACGACGTCTAGATGACCATTTTAGAAAACATACTTCCACTTTGAGTTTAACCATAATTTTTTGATATAGTTTCATGTTCATAATAAAAATCATTTTCTCAGAATAACAACTTTTAAATCAAAGTTTATCATAGTTTTTAATTAACTAACCCAAAACAGCCCGCGGTGTTACTACGACGGCGTAAATCCGGTTTTACGGTGTTTTCGTGTTTCCAGGTTTTAAATCATTAAGTTAGCATATCATATAGATATAGAACATGTGTTTAGTTGATTTTAAAAGTCAAGTTAGAAGGATTAACTTTTGTTTGCGAACAAGTTTAGAATTAACTAAACTATGTTCTAGTGATTACAAGTTTAAACCTTCGAATAAGATAGCTTTATATGTATGAATTGAATGATGTTATGAACATCATTACTACCTTAATTTCCTTGGATAAACCTACTGGAAAAGAGAAAAATGGATCTAGCTTCAATGGATCCTTGGATGGCTCGAAGTTCTTGAAGCAGAATCATGACACGAAAACAAGTTCAAGTAAGATCATCACTTGAAATAAGATTGTTATAGTTATAGAAATTGAACCAAAGTTTGAATATGATTATTACCTTGTATTATAATGATAACCTACTATAAGAAATAAAGATTTCTTGAGGTTGGATGATCACCTTACAAGATTGGAAGTGAGCTAGCAAACTTGAAAGTATTCTTGATTTTATGAAACTAGAACTTTTGGAATTTATGAAGAACACTTAGAACTTGAAGATAGAACTTGAGAGAGATCAATTAGATGAAGAAAATTGAAGAATGAAAGTGTTTGTAGGTGTTTTTGGTCGTTGGTGTATCGATTAGATATAAAGGATATGTAATTTTATTTTCATGTAAATAAGTCATGAATGATTACTCATATTTTTGTAATTTTATGAGATATTTCATGCTAGTTGCCAAATGATGGTTCCCACATGTGTTAGGTGACTCACATGGGCTGCTAAGAGCTGATAATTGGAGTGTATATACCAATAGTACATACATCTAAAAGCTGTGTATTGTACGAGTACGAATACGGGTGCATACGAGTAGAATTGTTGATGAAACTGAACGAGGATGTAATTGTAAGCATTTTTGTTAAGTAGAAGTATTTTGATAAGTGTATTGAACTCTTTCAAAAGTGTATAAATACATATTAAAACACTACATGTATATACATTTTAACTGAGTCGTTAAGTCATCGTTAGTCGTTACATGTAAATGTTGTTTTGAAACCTTTAGGTTAACGATCTTGTTAAATGTTGTTAACCCAATGTTTATAATATCAAAAGAAATTTTAAATTATTATATTATCATGATATTATGATGTACGAATATCTCTTAATATGATATATATACATTAAATGTCGTTACAACGATAATCGTTACATATATGTCTCGCTTCAAAATCATTAAGTTAGTAGTCTTGTTTTTACATATGTAGTTCATTGTTAATATACTTAATGATATGTTTACTTATCATAATATAATGTTAACTATATATATAACCATATATATGTCATCATATAGTTTTTACAAGTTTTAACGTTCGTGAATCACCGGTCAACTTGGGTGGTCAATTGTCTATATGAAACCTATTTCAATTAATCAAGTCTTAACAAGTTTGATTGCTTAACATGTTGGAAACATTTAATCATGTAAATATCAATCTCAATTAATATATATAAACATGGAAAAGTTCGGGTCACTACAGTACCTACCCGTTAAATAAATTTCGTCCCGAAATTTTAAGCTGTTGAAGGTGTTGACGAATCTTCTAGAAATAGATGAGGGTATTTCTTCTTCATCTGATCTTCACGCTCCCAGGTGAACTCGGGTTCTCTACGAGCATTCCATCGAACCTTAACAATTGGTATCTTGTTTTGCTTAAGTCTTTTAACCTCACGATCCATTATTTCGACGGGTTCTTCGATGAATTGAAGTTTTTCGTTGATTTGGATTTCATCTAACGGAATAGTGAGATCTTCTTTAGCAAAACATTTCTTCAAATTCGAGACGTGGAAAGTGTTATGTACAGCCGCGAGTTGTTGAGGTAACTCAAGTCGGTAAGCTACTGGTCCGACACGATCAATAATCTTGAATGGTCCAATATACCTTGGATTTAATTTCCCTCGTTTACCAAATCGAACAACGCCTTTCCAAGGTGCAACTTTAAGCATGACCATCTCTCCAATTTCAAATTCTATATCTTTTCTTTTAATGTCAGCGTAGCTCTTTTGTCGACTTTGGGCGGTTTTCAACCGTTGTTGAATTTGGATGATCTTCTCGGTAGTTTCTTGTATAATCTCCGGACCCGTAATCTGTCCATCCCCCACTTCACTCCAACAAATCGGAGACCTGCACTTTCTACCATAAAGTGCTTCAAACGGCGCCATCTCAATGCTTGAATGGTAGCTGTTGTTGTAGAAAAATTCTGCTAACGGTAGATGTCGATCCCAACTGTTTCCAAAATCAATAACACATGCTCGTAGCATGTCTTCAAGCGTTTGTATCGTCCTTTCGCTCTGCCCATCAGTTTGTGGATGATAGGCAGTACTCATGTCTAGACGAGTTCCTAATGCTTGCTGTAATGTCTGCCAGAATCTTGAAATAAATCTACCATCCCTATCAGAGATAATAGAGATTGGTATTCCATGTCTGGAGACGACTTCCTTCAAATACAGTCGTGCTAACTTCTCCATCTTGTCATCTTCTCTTATTGGCAGGAAGTGTGCTGATTTGGTGAGACGATCAACTATTACCCAAATAGTATCAAAACCACTTGCAGTCCTTGGCAATTTAGTGATGAAATCCATGGTAATGTTTTCCCATTTCCATTCTAGAATTTCGGGTTGTTGAAGTAGACCTGATGGTTTCTGATGCTCAGCTTTGACCTTAGAACACGTCAAACATTCTCCTACGTATTTAGCAACATCGGCTTTCATACCCGGCCACCAAAAATGTTTCTTGAGATCCTTGTACATCTTCCCCGTTCCAGGATGTATTGAGTATCTGGTTTTATGAGCTTCTCTAAGTACCATTTCTCTCATATCTCCAAATTTTGGTACCCAAATCCTTTCAGCCCTATACCGGGTTCCGTCTTCCCGAATATTAAGATGCTTCTCCGATCCTTTGGGTATTTCATCCTTTAAATTTCCCTCTTTTAAAACTCCTTGTTGCGCCTCCTTTATTTGAGTAGTAAGGTTATTATGAATCATTATATTCATAGATTTTACTCGAATGGGTTCTCTGTCCTTCCTACTCAAGGCATCGGCTACCACATTTGCCTTCCCCGGGTGGTAACGAATCTCAAAGTCGTAATCATTCAATAATTCAATCCACCTACGCTGCCTCATATTCAGTTGTTTCTGATTAAATATGTGTTGAAGACTTTTGTGGTCGGTATATATAATACTTTTGACCCCATATAAGTAGTGCCTCCAAGTCTTTAATGCAAAAACAACCGCGCCTAATTCTAAATCATGCGTCGTATAATTTTGTTCGTGAATCTTCAATTGTCTAGACGCATAAGCAATCACCTTCGTTCGTTGCATTAATACACAACCGAGACCTTGCTTTGATGCATCACAATAAATCAAAAAATCATCATTCCCTTCAGGCAATGACAATATAGGTGCCGTAGTTAGCTTTTTCTTCAATAACTGAAACGCTTTCTCTTGTTCATCATTCCATTCAAATTTCTTCCCTTTATGCGTTAATGCAGTCAAGGGTTTTGCTATTCTGGAAAAGTCTTGGATGAACCTTCTGTAGTAACCAGCTAGTCCTAAAAACTGGCGTATGTGTTTTGGAGTTTTCGGGGTTTCCCACTTTTCAACAGTTTCTATCTTTGCCGGATCCACCTTAATACCTTCTTTGTTCACTATGTTACCGAGGAATTGAACTTCTTCCAACCAAAATGCACACTTTGAAAACTTAGCGTACAATTCTTCCTTCCTCAATACTTCTAACACCTTTCTCAAATGTTCACCGTGTTCTTGGTCATTCTTTGAGTAAATAAGTATGTCATCAATGAAAACAATGACAAACTTGTCAAGGTATGGTCCACACACCCGGTTCATAAGGTCCATGAACACAGCTGGTGCATTAGTTAAACCAAACGGCATGACCATAAACTCGTAATGACCGTAACGTGTTCTGAAAGCAGTCTTTGTAATATCATCTTCTTTCACCCGCATTTGATGATACCCGGAACGTAAGTCAATCTTTGAATAAACAGACGAGCCTTGTAGTTGATCAAATAAGTCGTCGATTCTCGGTAGTGGGTAGCGGTTCTTGATGGTAAGTTTGTTCAACTCTCGGTAGTCGATACACAACCTGAATGTACCATCTTTCTTCTTGACAAACAAAACAGGAGCTCCCCACGGTGATGTGCTTGGTCGAATGAAACCACGCTCTAAAAGTTCTTGTAATTGGCTTTGCAGTTCTTTCATCTCGTTGGGTGCGAGTCTGTAAGGAGCACGAGCTATTGGTGCAGCTCCTGGTACAAGATCTATTTGAAATTCTACGGATCGATGTGGGGGGTAATCCCGGTAATTCTTTCAGAAATACATCGGGAAATTCTTTTGCAACGGGAACATCATTGATGCTCTTTTCTTCAGTTTGTACTTTCTCGACGTGTGCTAGAACAGCATAGCAACCTTTTCTTGTTAGTTTTTGTGCCTTCAAATTACTAATAAGATGTAGCTTCGTGTTGCCCTTTTCTCCGTACACCATTAAGGGTTTTCCTTTTTCTCGTATAATGCGAATTGCATTTTTGTAACAAACGATCTCTGCTTTCACTTCTTTCAACCAGTCCATACCGATTATCACATCAAAACTCCCTAACTCTACTGGTATCAAATCAATCTTAAATGTTTCGCTAACCAGTTTAATTTCTCGATTCTGACATATATTATCTGCTGAAATTAATTTACCATTTTCTAATTCGAGTAAAAATTTACTATCCAAAGGCGTCAATGGACAACTTAATTTAGCACAAAAATCTCTATTCATATAGCTTCTATCCGCACCCGAATCAAATAAAACGTAAGCAGATTTATTGTCAATAAGAAACGTACCCGTAACAAGCTCCGGGTCTTCTTGTGCCTCTGCCGCATTAATATTGAAAACTCTTCCGCGGCCTTGTCCATTCGTGTTCTCCTGGTTTGGGAAATTTCTAATAATGTGGCCCGGTTTTCCACATTTATAACAAACTACATTGGCATAACTTGCTCCGACACTACTTGCTCCGCCATTACTCGTTCCGACACCATTTGTTCCTTTCGTTCTATTAACCCCTGGTCCGTAGACCTCACACTTCGCTGTGCTATGACCATTTCTTTTACACTTGTTGCAAAATTTGGTGCAGAACCCCGAGTGATTCTTTTCACACCTTTGGCATAGCTGCTTCTGATTGTTGTTGTTGTTGCGGTTATTATTGTTGTTGGGATGATTGTTGTAGTTGCTGTTGTTGTTGTTGTTGTTGTTGTTGGGCCATTTGTTGTAGTTGCGATTGATGTTGCGATTGTTGGGATAATTGTTGCGATTATTGTTGTAATTGCTGTTGTTGTTGTATTGGTGATTCTTATCACCGTTTTCCTCCCACTTTCTTTTGACTTGCTTCACATTGGCCTCTTCAGCAGTCTGTTCTTTAATTCTTTCTTCAATCTGGTTCACTAGTTTGTGAGCCATTCTATATGCTTGTTGTATGGAGGCGGGCTCGTGTGAACTTATATCTTCTTGGATTCTTTCTGGTAATCCTTTCACAAACGCGTCGATCTTCTCTTCCTCATCTTCGAACGCTCCCGGACACAATAGGCATAATTCTGTGAATCGTCTTTCGTACGTGGTAATATCAAATCCTTGGGTTCGTAACCCTCTAAGTTCTGTCTTGAGCTTACTGACCTCGGTTCTGGGACGGTACTTTTCGTTCATCAAGTGCTTGAATGCTGAAAGGATCCGAAACTAATCATCCGGACGATGTCCATATTGATTACAAACGAATTACAACAGTTGATAACATCGCGAGGTACTTGACCTCTATATGATACATTTTACAAACGTTGCATTTATTCTTAAAAGGCAATCTATCTTTACATAAAAAAATTAATAAACTCGTCAAACATTTCTCGATATCCAAATGACCTAAACTGTCATTTACTTAATAAATGTCTTTAATGATCTTCAATGACTCGAATGCAACGTTCTTGTATCATGGCTTAAATGGTCCCAACTAGTATCCTTAATATGAGCTAACGCACAGCGGAAGTCTTAATTCATACCTGAGAATAACATGCTTTAAAACGTCAACATAAAGTTGGTGAGATATATAGGTTTGATGCTAGCAGCGATATAACGATGGACCACAAGATTTCATATATAAACATTTTAATAAAAATATTCTAAGTGGTTGAGCACTTGGTAACCATACTTAACAATTAATCACGTCGCATATTCCCTTTAATATGAAATCTTACTACACTGTACCAAGTGTAGTCACGAAACGAAGTACTGTGCAACCGTTGAATACTGGTCGTCCAGTCCGGTTGGGGTTGTCAGGCCCGATAGATCTATCAACAGGATTCGCGTTTACAATACCGCTGTAAATATTAGTTACCAAGCTACAGGGAAGTATGCCAGTGGTACAACTCAACGTAGAATATATTTTTCAGTTACTTGTGTCCATAATGTAAAACATAAAATACATGTATTCTCATCCCGAAATATTTAGAGTTTAAAAGTGGGACTATATACTCACTTTCGTCTTGAAGATATATATATAATTTGACTTGGTCTCCGGTTGATATCACGAACCTATCCATATATAATATATCAATACCTTTTCTTTTTTAAACAAACGTCACATATATATACTTGTTATACTTTTAATACTTTGAATAATTCCTTAGTCCGTAGTTAGCAGTTCGTTGTTAGTAATTCAATTTTAATGGTTCATATTTAGATGTTTAATAAACCCCCAATGAAATAAATAAAACCCTCATCGTATATGTATTGGTCGAGATTAATCTTGACCCACGGTACCGGTGTTGTCAAATGACGTGTTGCGTACATAAAGTACCGGTGTTGTCAAATGACGTGTTGCGTACAATCATGGGATCTTATGATTAATCTTCTCGTATTGTTTATGGGTGATCCTGAACCATATAAAATTGAATTATGAGTACACATATATAAAATATCATGTTATTTTAGAAAGATGTGATTTTATTTAATTTTTCCCAATTAATCCCGAAGTTAAACAAGTCTTGGATAACCAATTTTGTTTCGGTCATAGTTTCTTCGTTACAAATCCGTTTTCATTGATTCAACTTGCCATCTCCTTGGATCGAGTCCCTCTTTAAGACTATGAACTGAAAATACCATGGTTTGTATTCAAAATCACACGGCATAGGTGAAACTTTAGTGAAACTTATGAAGTTAAACATTTTCCTTTATTTAAACAACCTTAAATGATTATTTTTCTAAAAATACTTATACTTTGAATTAAATCATGAAATTTTTATGTGTTATCATATTCATAGTAAAAATCATTTTTCCAGAACATAAACCTCCAACTCAAAGTTTAAGATAGTTTTTAATTATCCAACCCAAAACAGTCCCCGGTGGCACTCCGACGTCGTAAAAACAGTTTTTAAGATATTCTTTGAAAAACCAAATTATACCTTGTTAAATTAGCATATATTTAAGTTATATTAAAGGTCTTGAAGTATTTTAAAAGTTAAGTTAGAAGGATCTATTTAGTTTGCAAACAAGTTTGAAAACATTCAAACTATGTTCTTGTTGTTAAACTTTTATACCACAAAATAAGATAGCTATATATATATGAATCGAATAAGGTTATGAACATAGATACTACCTCAAGTTCCTTGGACAAGGTTGCTATAAAAGAGGAGTAAGAAGCTAGAATCAAAAGGGTGATGGAAGTGGATGAAAGATTGGAAGTAAGTTTGTGTTCTTGGAAGGATTTCTTGAAGTGTTTTTGTATGGTTTTCTTATGGTGTTTAAGTAAGGTTTTTGAAGCTAGATCTTCATGGAACTTTGCTGAATGTTTATGGAGTTTAATGTTCTTGAGAGTGTGGGTGTTTTTAGCTAGAGAATGGAAGTAAAAATGAAACAAAATGAGGATACATATATACTCCTAAAAAAATGTTTATGTAGTAGACATGGACAAATTTTTAGTTTGTATTTTTGTAATTAGTCTTACAATCATTCAAAAGTAATTACCTTATACATAAGGCATGAACAAGGGCTGGTTAGGTGGTGATTTGATGTGTATATACCAATAGTAAATACGTATAGAAGCTAGGTATGATACGAGTACAAATACTCTAGATATACGTATAGAAATTTTGTGAAAAATGGAATGAGGATTCAAATATAGCTATCTTTTGTGAATACACTTATATGATTTTATGTATTTAAGTCTTTAAAAGTGATTAAATACATTACTTATACGATATATGTATAAACATTATAAGTCTTAAGTATTTATGTCAAATAACGTTACGTATAGTTATCGTTTTGAAAACTTAAGTTAGTAGTTTCAAAATATACTTATAACTTATTGTTATTAATACAAAATGAGATATTAAAACATTCATTAATCATGTTAAATATGTATATATACATATATATACACAAACGTATAATTATCATATATTGTATAGTTCGTGATATCATCGGTCAAACTAGACGGTCAAACGTTGTGTAAAACTCTTTTCGGAAACATAAATCTCAACAATTTGGATTGCTTATCATGTTGGTAAGGTTTAATTTATGTAAATATTAATCTTATAAGTATAGAATGATCGAAAAAGTGCGGGTCAACTTTAGGGTTTTTGCTTATCGTGTCGGAACCATATAGAGATTAGAGTTTAAATTTGGTCGGAAATTTCCGGGTCGTTACAGTACCCATCCGTTAAAGAAATTTCGTCCTCGAAATTTGGTAGAGGTTGTTATAAACAACAATAGGAATGTTTTCATGACGAATATGAGGTAATAATGAAATTTTATCATTATTGAAAGATTTAGATAAAACGATTTGGTTATGTGAGACGCACGAGCGAAGCTATCACAAAAGAGTGAAATGAGTAAATATAGAATTGTTGTAACCGATGACGTGATTATGATCGATTTCCGGGATTTAAGGGTTTTAAAGAAAATCTTATGTAATAAGATTTAGTTTTGCGGCGATCAGGATCTTCTTTGATTTAACGCGGCAATCTGTTTTGATTTCTTTGTCGAATATTTCACTATAAATTTACCTCCTTCCCTTTCTTTCTTCCCACATCTTCTATTCTTTCTCTTTAGTTCCTACTTTAAGACATTCGCTAATATGCTCCATCCCATTCTAACCCTTGTTATATTTCTAACTTTCATATCTTTCATTCTTCTTTTTCATCTATCACCAGAAGAATCTATTCTCTTTTATCCTTTCCTTGGAATTATAATGTTTTTAATTCTCCCGTGCCTTTACGTTGCAATACGTATTGATATGCACGGTTTGTAGTTTCGGGGTTGTTGTTAGGTTTTATACCTTCCCTTATATTTCGATGTTCCTACTCCCGTCCCTTAAAATCATTATCATCCACAGTTAATGCTCTCTCTTATTTGCTGTGGTTTATGTTCCTATTTCTATTCTGAAGTTTTGTCCCTTCATTTCTTCTTCCCATCCTCGAGCCAAGCTAACAATGGTCCGAAATTCGTAGGTAGGAAATTTGGAATGAACCTTGCTATTGGTTTTAGAATGAAATTGTAATGGCACGATCTTGATTCGTTAAATTACTCGAATATTCCAAAAAAAAAAATAGAACTATCAAGGTGATACGTTCTAATATGTTTGAAGACTTGATAGAATGTAAGAGCCGTGTAACATGGCACATGATGAAGGTACTGTGAATCATCACATTCCATTAGAAACTTAACATGACTTACTGTAATATAATGAAGTTGATCAAGTTTCATTATATTATACTAATTCATGTATCAGTTCCCAACACTACTTCAAAACATTCATATTTTTAAACTTAGAGATTTCAGAATTTAGAAACTAACACAGTTTCTTTTATATTGTAGCGCAGATGTTACGGAGAGTTAAATGATCGCAGATAGGAATAGTTGTAAAAATATCTCCAGAAATATGAAAAATATGTATAACGAATGAAGATATCTTATAATATCTAAGATAAAATGATGGTGAAGAATATCATCTTGAAAAGTTTAGAATAAGGAGCAGTGTTCTTACTAACGGTTTCAGCAGGCACTGGATCATTTGGATCCTTTGAAGGCAGGTTCTGTTTTCATGATTTGTTCACGGCCTCCTTCATACTTTGCTCAATCCGTTTTCCAGTTCCAAACCTTCTCTTTTTCTCAGCTTTACCACCATACCATTCTTTATCATCAATCTTTTGATTGTTAAAGTCGTTTACAGTTTTTGCTGCTTCATCAGCATTTCAAGAGCTACTTCATAGTTCAGGGTGTTTTCAGAAATCATGAAAGGATTTGAATGCGAATTGTAATCGTCAAGTTACGAATGAGGTTTAAGATAAAATCAAGTGGCAAACTTGAAGAATTGTTTAGTTTCATATGTTACAATCAACATTTTAATTCATTTTAATTGTCCAATGTTTGCTTCTTTATGCCACTTGTTGGATTCTGGTAGGTCAAAATCCGAATATGAAATTTGATTGAAAATGGTTATTCTGGGGTGAGCGGATACGAATATCGGTGGTTGTAAGTAAGATAATAGATAACCGTTGAATCAGATTCAAGAATGTACAATATAACTTATTAATGTGAATTCTAAATATTCCTCGGGTACTACCCACCCGTTAAAATATTTTCATCATTAATAGTTTGTACGCAGGAATTTTTAATTACTATCTTTATGAAAATATACTTGCATATATATTTTCTTCAGAGATAATCATAGATTTAATGAGTCAATAAGATATTAAACTCATTTGATTTATCGTTAATTCTAGATTACATAATCTCTAAGACTTTAGAAATTACATAATCGTCATACGATACGTAAAGCGAAGATAATCGATGTAGAACGATATATAGAATGAAGATCATACTCGAAGTACAGATATTGAGTCGTGTGATGTTGATATTCGAGATACAGATTGTGATGTTGAGATTGTGATTGGGGTGATAAAGGTACTGTCGGCGTTGACGATGGTAGTACGGATTATGCTGCTGGTGCTGCTGTTGGTGTTTGTAACCTTCGCACCATATTCTCCAAAACCACTACCCGAGCACGGAGTTCGTTGACTTCTTCTATTATACCGGGATGATTGACGGTTGGAACGAGCGAATGAACAAGATTTGAAATATGGGATAGTATGTAATCATGACGAGATACTCTAGAAATGAGCGAGAAAATGGTGTTTCGAATGGGTTCGCCGGTAAGTGCTTCAGGTTCATCGTTAAGAGGGCAATTTGGTGGATGAAATGGATCACCTTCTTCTTGCCTCCAGAAATTTAGTATATTACGAACCCATCCCCAGTTCATCCAGAATAGATGATGGGAAATTGGTTGATCCATTCCGGTGACGCTGTTCTCGGAGCTCGAATGGAAATTCATGTCGGCGTAGCTATCGAAGTCGGAGGAATTCGAACTGGATGAAGAATTCATCTTGTATAGTTGGAGAAATGAATTTTTTTGGTTTGGAATAGATTATAGGAGTTGGGTTTGGTACTCTTCAATACATAATTTTCATATGTATATATAATACCGAAATCCCGTGAATTACGGAGAATCTTTGAAATTCGTCGGGCAATGTTTATAGTAATAGATACGCTAGGATATGAATTTTGTCTATACACTATCGATGCACTAGATGCAGTAAGACGTGTCTAGACTAAATAATGATAAGCAGGCAACTCCCTAAGGATGATAAGCAGATGGTTTCCGACTAGAAATGATAAGCAAAACTTTTTAGCAGGTAGATACGGTCAAAGTCCAGACTCACTAATGTATCCTAACAACTACCAGTTAGACACACTAATGCAAGGCCTGGTTCGCTAAGACCAACGCTCTGATACCAACTGAAAGGATCCGAAACTAATCATCCGGACGATGTCCATATTGATTACAAACGAATTACAACAGTTGATAACATCGCGAGGTACTTGACCTCTATATGATACATTTTACAAACGTTGCATTTATTCTTAAAAGGCAATCTATCTTTACATAAAAAAATTAATAAACTCGTCAAACATTTCTCGATATCCAAATGACCTAAACTGTCATTTACTTAATAAATGTCTTTAATGATCTTCAATGACTCGAATGCAACGTTCTTGTATCATGGCTTAAATGGTCCCAACTAGTATCCTTAATATGAGCTAACGCACAGCGGAAGTCTTAATTCATACCTGAGAATAACATGCTTTAAAACGTCAACATAAAGTTGGTGAGATATATAGGTTTGATGCTAGCAGCGATATAACGATGGACCACAAGATTTCATATATAAACATTTTAATAAAAATATTCTAAGTGGTTGAGCACTTGGTAACCATACTTAACAATTAATCACGTCGCATATTCCCTTTAATATGAAATCTTACTACACTGTACCAAGTGTAGTCACGAAACGAAGTACTGTGCAACCGTTGAATACTGGTCGTCCAGTCCGGTTGGGGTTGTCAGGCCCGATAGATCTATCAACAGGATTCGCGTTTACAATACCGCTGTAAATATTAGTTACCAAGCTACAGGGAAGTATGCCAGTGGTACAACTCAACGTAGAATATATTTTTCAGTTACTTGTGTCCATAATGTAAAACATAAAATACATGTATTCTCATCCCGAAATATTTAGAGTTTAAAAGTGGGACTATATACTCACTTTCGTCTTGAAGATATATATATAATTTGACTTGGTCTCCGGTTGATATCACGAACCTATCCATATATAATATATCAATACCTTTTCTTTTTTAAACAAACGTCACATATATATACTTGTTATACTTTTAATACTTTGAATAATTCCTTAGTCCGTAGTTAGCAGTTCGTTGTTAGTAATTCAATTTTAATGGTTCATATTTAGATGTTTAATAAACCCCCAATGAAATAAATAAAACCCTCATCGTATATGTATTGGTCGAGATTAATCTTGACCCACGGTACCGGTGTTGTCAAATGACGTGTTGCGTACATAAAGTACCGGTGTTGTCAAATGACGTGTTGCGTACAATCATGGGATCTTATGATTAATCTTCTCGTATTGTTTATGGGTGATCCTGAACCATATAAAATTGAATTATGAGTACACATATATAAAATATCATGTTATTTTAGAAAGATGTGATTTTATTTAATTTTTCCCAATTAATCCCGAAGTTAAACAAGTCTTGGATAACCAATTTTGTTTCGGTCATAGTTTCTTCGTTACAAATCCGTTTTCATTGATTCAACTTGCCATCTCCTTGGATCGAGTCCCTCTTTAAGACTATGAACTGAAAATACCATGGTTTGTATTCAAAATCACACGGCATAGGTGAAACTTTAGTGAAACTTATGAAGTTAAACATTTTCCTTTATTTAAACAACCTTAAATGATTATTTTTCTAAAAATACTTATACTTTGAATTAAATCATGAAATTTTTATGTGTTATCATATTCATAGTAAAAATCATTTTTCCAGAACATAAACCTCCAACTCAAAGTTTAAGATAGTTTTTAATTATCCAACCCAAAACAGTCCCCGGTGGCACTCCGACGTCGTAAAAACAGTTTTTAAGATATTCTTTGAAAAACCAAATTATACCTTGTTAAATTAGCATATATTTAAGTTATATTAAAGGTCTTGAAGTATTTTAAAAGTTAAGTTAGAAGGATCTATTTAGTTTGCAAACAAGTTTGAAAACATTCAAACTATGTTCTTGTTGTTAAACTTTTATACCACAAAATAAGATAGCTATATATATATGAATCGAATAAGGTTATGAACATAGATACTACCTCAAGTTCCTTGGACAAGGTTGCTATAAAAGAGGAGTAAGAAGCTAGAATCAAAAGGGTGATGGAAGTGGATGAAAGATTGGAAGTAAGTTTGTGTTCTTGGAAGGATTTCTTGAAGTGTTTTTGTATGGTTTTCTTATGGTGTTTAAGTAAGGTTTTTGAAGCTAGATCTTCATGGAACTTTGCTGAATGTTTATGGAGTTTAATGTTCTTGAGAGTGTGGGTGTTTTTAGCTAGAGAATGGAAGTAAAAATGAAACAAAATGAGGATACATATATACTCCTAAAAAAATGTTTATGTAGTAGACATGGACAAATTTTTAGTTTGTATTTTTGTAATTAGTCTTACAATCATTCAAAAGTAATTACCTTATACATAAGGCATGAACAAGGGCTGGTTAGGTGGTGATTTGATGTGTATATACCAATAGTAAATACGTATAGAAGCTAGGTATGATACGAGTACAAATACTCTAGATATACGTATAGAAATTTTGTGAAAAATGGAATGAGGATTCAAATATAGCTATCTTTTGTGAATACACTTATATGATTTTATGTATTTAAGTCTTTAAAAGTGATTAAATACATTACTTATACGATATATGTATAAACATTATAAGTCTTAAGTATTTATGTCAAATAACGTTACGTATAGTTATCGTTTTGAAAACTTAAGTTAGTAGTTTCAAAATATACTTATAACTTATTGTTATTAATACAAAATGAGATATTAAAACATTCATTAATCATGTTAAATATGTATATATACATATATATACACAAACGTATAATTATCATATATTGTATAGTTCGTGATATCATCGGTCAAACTAGACGGTCAAACGTTGTGTAAAACTCTTTTCGGAAACATAAATCTCAACAATTTGGATTGCTTATCATGTTGGTAAGGTTTAATTTATGTAAATATTAATCTTATAAGTATAGAATGATCGAAAAAGTGCGGGTCAACTTTAGGGTTTTTGCTTATCGTGTCGGAACCATATAGAGATTAGAGTTTAAATTTGGTCGGAAATTTCCGGGTCGTTACAAATGCTGACCACGGTAGTGCGTACGCATCGTCTTGTCCCACTTGCTCTAGATAGGTATTCCACCATGTAAACGCAGAACCTGTGAAGGTATGCGTAGCGTACTTCACTTTGTCCTCTTCAGTACACTTACTTATGGCAAACACCGATTCGACCTTCTCGGTCCACCGTTTCAATTCGATCGGTCCTTCGGTTCCATCAAATTCCAAAGGTTTACAGGCAGTAAATTCTTTGTAGGTGCATCCTACACGATTTCCTGTACTGCTAGATCCAAGGTTATTGTTGGTATGTAGCGCAGCCTGTACTGCGGCTATGTTTGAAGCTAGAAAAGTACGGAATTCCTCTTCATTCATATTCACGGTGTGTCGAGTAGTCGGTGCCATTTCCTTCAAAATAGTCCAATGGAACAAGTTAATCATACAGAATATTAAGAGTAGTTAATAGTATTTCGTAGCATAATATGAACTCATTTATAAAAGCTTTTTCTTCATATTAGCGTTTTATAAGTTTAAATTCGGGTAGTACCTACCCGTTAAGTTCATACTTAGTAGCTAATATACAATTCAACTACTACAATTCTATATGAAAAACTGATTATAATAATATTTCGCGTTCAAACTTTTATACAATATTTTACAAACTTACAATACCGCTTATTTTACATAAAGCATGAAATATAGCACACAATAACTTTGATACAAGATAGTTGTGAAGATAATTCTAGCTAGTACACAAGTCGTTCAGCAAAGGCAATAAAGACACGTAATTCATACGTCCAGAAACAAGTCATGCATTCTGGTTTTACTAGGACTACTTCCCATCCTTGGTCTTGTGGAACATAACCGTTATGGCCGTTGATAAGACAGCGTGTTGTAACGTCGTTAAAGGGACGAGGGTTACGTAATGTCCAACAGTCCCGTAATAATCTAAAAACCTCATTTCTTACCCCAATTACCGACTCCGTCACTTGTGGAAACGTTTTGTTTAATAGTTGTAACCCGATGTTCTTGTTCTCACATTGGTGAGAAGCGAACATTACTAATCCGTAAGCATAACATGCTTCTTTATGTTGCATGTTAGCCACTTTTTCTAAATCACGAAGTCCAATATTCGGATATATTGAGTCAAAATAATTTCTTAACCCGTTGCGTAAAATAGCATTTGGGTTCCCCGCAATATATGCGTCAAAGTAAACACATCGTAACTTATGGGTTTCCCAATGTGATATCCCCCATCTTTCAAAAGAAAGTCTCTTATAAACCAAGACATTCTTGGAATGTTCTTCGAATGTCTTACAAACTGATCTCGCCTTAAATAGTTGTGCCGAGGAATTCTGACCGACTCTAGACAAGATTTCATCAATCATGTCTCCGGGTAGGTCTCTTAAAATATTGGGTTGTCTATCCATTTTGTGTTTTTAAACTGTAAAATAGACAAGAGTTAGATTCATAAAAAAATACTTATTAATACAAGCAATTTTTACATATATCATAAAGCATAAGCACACTATATTACATATATTACACCACACGAATACAACTATCTTATTCCGACTCGCTCGTTTCTTCTTCGGTTTTGGTTCGTTTTTCCAGGTTTCTAGGGATATATGATGTTCCCCTAATACGAGCCGTAATTTTCCACATTGGTTTAGAAAAACCTGGTGGTTTAGAGGTTCCCGGGTCATTGTTACAACTTAAGGACTTCGGGGGTTGACGATACATATAAA
Source organism: Rutidosis leptorrhynchoides (assembly GCF_046630445.1). Classification (NCBI taxonomy): domain Eukaryota; kingdom Viridiplantae; phylum Streptophyta; class Magnoliopsida; order Asterales; family Asteraceae; genus Rutidosis; species Rutidosis leptorrhynchoides. The sequence continues at coordinate 332,142,676 of NC_092343.1, read as the reverse complement.
GTTCATCGGGGTTGGAATTAGATTTCTCTATTTTCATGCCCTTTCCCTTATTATTTTCTTTTGCCTTTTTAAATTCAGTTGGGGTAATTTCTATAACATCATCGGAATTCTCGTCGGAATCCGATTCATCGGAGAATTGGTAATCCTCCCAATATTTTGCTTCCTTGGCGGAAACACCATTGACCATAATTAACCTTGGTCGGTTGGTTGAGGATTTTCTTTTACTTAACCGTTTTATTATTTCCCCCACCGGTTCTATTTCTTCATCCGGTTCCTCCTCTTCCGGTTCTGATTCTTCTTCCGGTTCCGACTCTTCTTCCGGTTCCTCTTCGGGAACTTGTGAATCAGTCCACGAATCATTCCAATTTACATTTGACTCTTCATTATTATTAGGTGAGTCAATGGGACTTGTTCTAGAGGTAGACATCTATCACATAATATCAAACGCGTTAAGAGATTAATATATCACATAATATTCACATGTTAAAAATATATAGTTTCCAACAAAATTTGTTAAGCAATCATTTTTCAAGTAAACACGGTCGAAGTCCAGACTCACTAATGCATCCTAACAAACTCGATAAGACACACTAATGCAAAATTCTGGTTCTCTAAGACCAACGCTCGGATACCAACTGAAATGTCCCGTTCTTATTGATTAAAAACGTTCCATATTAATTGATTTCGTTGCGAGGTTTTGACCTCTATATGAGACGTTTTTCAAAGACTGCATTCATTTTTAAAACCAACCATAACCTTTATTTCATAAATAAAGGTTTAAAAAGCTTTACGTAGATTATCAAATAATGATAATCTAAAATATCCTGTTTACACACGACCATTACATAATGGTTTACAATACAAATATGTTACATCGAAATCAGTTTCTTGAATGCAGTTTTTACACAATATCATACAAACATGGACTCCAAATCTTGTCCTTATTTTAGTATGCAACAGCGGAAGCTCTTAATATTCACCTGAGAATAAACATGCTTTAAATGTCAACAAAAATGTTGGTGAGTTATAGGTTTAACCTATATATATCAAATCGTAATAATAGACCACAAGATTTCATATTTCAATACACATCCCATACATAGAGATAAAAATCATTCATATGGTGAACACCTGGTAACCGACATTAACAAGATGCATATATAAGAATATCCCCATCATTCCGGGACACCCTTCGGATATGATATAAATTTCGAAGTACTAAAGCATCCGGTACTTTGGATGGGGCTTGTTGGGCCCGATAGATCTATCTTTAGGATTCGCGTCAATTAGGGTGTCTGTTCCCTAATTCTTAGATTACCAGACTTAATAAAAAGGGGCATATTCGATTTCGATAATTCCACCATAGAATGTAGTTTCACGTACTTGTGTCTATTTTGTAAATCATTTATAAAACCTGCATGTATTCTCATCCCAAAAATATTAGATTTTAAAAGTGGGACTATAACTCACTTTCACAGATTTTTACTTCGTCGGGAAGTAAGACTTGGCCACTGGTTGATTCACGAACCTATAACAATATATACATATATATCAAAGTATGTTCAAAATATATTTACAACACTTTTAATATATTTTGATGTTTTAAGTTTATTAAGTCAGCTGTCCTCGTTAGTAACCTACAACTAGTTGTCCACAGTTAGATGTACAGAAATAAATCGATAAATATTATCTTGAATTAATCCACGACCCAGTGTATACGTATCTCAGTATTGATCACAACTTAAACTATATATATTTTGGAATCAACCTCAACCCTGTATAGCTAACTCCAACATTCACATATAGAGTGTCTATGGTTGTTCCGAAATATATATAGATGTGTCGACATGATAGGTCGAAACATTGTATACGTGTCTATGGTATCTCAAGATTACATAATATACAATACAAGTTGATTAAGTTATGGTTGGAATAGATTTGTTACCAATTTTCACGTAGCTAAAATGAGAAAAATTATCCAATCTTGTTTTACCCATAACTTCTTCATTTTAAATCCGTTTTGAGTGAATCAAATTGCTATGGTTTCATATTGAACTATATTTTTATGAATATAAACAGAAAAAGTATAGGTTTATAGTCGGAAAAATAAGTTACAAGTCATTTTTGTAAAGGTAGTCATTTCAGTCGAAAGAACGACGTCTAGATGACCATTTTAGAAAACATACTTCCACTTTGAGTTTAACCATAATTTTTGGATATAGTTTCATGTTCATAATAAAAATCATTTTCTCAGAATAACAACTTTTAAATCAAAGTTTATCATAGTTTTTAATTAACTAACCCAAAACAGCCCGCGGTGTTACTACGACGGCGTAAATCCGGTTTTACGGTGTTTTTCGTGTTTCCAGGTTTTAAATCATTAAGTTAGCATATCATATAGATATAGAACATGTGTTTAGTTGATTTTAAAAGTCAAGTTAGAAGGATTAACTTTTGTTTGCGAACAAGTTTAGAATTAACTAAACTATGTTCTAGTGATTACAAGTTTAAACCTTCGAATAAGATAGCTTTATATGTATGAATCGAATGATGTTATGAACATCATTACTACCTTAATTTCCTTGGATAAACCTACTGGAAAAGAGAAAAATGGATCTAGCTTCAATGGATCCTTGGATGGCTCGAAGTTCTTGAAGCAGAATCATGACACGAAAACAAGTTCAAGTAAGATCATCACTTGAAATAAGATTGTTATAGTTATAGAAATTGAACCAAAGTTTGAATATGATTATTACCTTGTATTAGAATGATAACCTACTGTAAGAAATAAAGATTTCTTGAGGTTGGATGATCACCTTACAAGATTGGAAGTGAGCTAGCAAACTTGAAAGTATTCTTGATTTTATGAAACTAGAACTTTTGGAATTTATGAAAAACACTTAGAACTTGAAGATAGAACTTGAGAGAGATCAATTAGATGAAGAAAATTGAAGAATGAAAGTGTTTGTAGGTGTTTTTGGTCGTTGGTGTATCGATTAGATATAAAGGATATGTAATTTTGTTTTCATGTAAATAAGTCATGAATGATTACTCATATTTTTGTAATTTTATGAGATATTTCATGCTAGTTGCCAAATGATGGTTCCCACATGTGTTAGGTGACTCACATGGGCTGCTAAGAGCTGATCATTGGAGTGTATATACCAATAGTACATACATCTAAAAGCTGTGTATTGTACGAGTACGAATACGGGTGCATACGAGTAGAATTGTTGATGAAACTGAACGAGGATGTAATTGTAAGCATTTTTGTTAAGTAGAAGTATTTTGATAAGTGTATTGAATTCTTTCAAAAGTGTATAAGTACATATTAAAACACTACATGTATATACATTTTAACTGAGTCGTTAAGTCATCGTTAGTCGTTACATGTAAATGTTGTTTTGAAACCTTTAGGTTAACGATCTTGTTAAATGTTGTTAACCCAATGTTTATAATATCAAAAGAAATTTTAAATTATTATATTATCATAATATTATGATGTACGAATATCTCTTAATATGATATATATACATTAAATGTCATTACAATGATAATCGTTACATATATGTCTCGCTTCAAAATCATTAAGTTAGTAGTCTTGTTTTTACATATGTAGTTCATTGTTAATATACTTAATGATATGTTTACTTATCATAATATAATGTTAACTATATATATAACCATATATATGTCATCATATAGTTTTTACAAGTTTTAACGTTCGTGAATCACCGGTCAACTTGGGTGGTCAATTGTCTATATGAAACCTATTTCAATTAATCAAGTCTTAACAAGTTTGATTGCTTAACATGTTGGAAACATTTAATCATGTAAATATCAATCTCAATTAATATATATAAACATGGAAAAGTTCGGGTCACTACAATACCAAACTTCAAAAATATGTATATATGTTTGCAGTTTATCTTATGAACACAACAGGGTAAAACAACGCATTTTCAAAGAATGGCATTAAGTTCAGCAAAAGCAACTAATTTTGACGACAAGATGCAAAATATATGTGAAATAACAACAAGATAGAATGAACAAATGATGTGCACCATTTATCATTCAGCAAACAAACGCCAATATATTTGGAAACTTTGGTAAAAATTTAATCATTTTCACACAAATCACCCTCAATAATTTAAATTGTTACTGATTTCTTGCAAATGAGGGCATTGCAAGATCTTAAGTGTGGGAAGGGGTTAAATTCTTTCGGATTTTAAAATTTTTATCTTAAACACTGGGTTACCATTAAAAATACTAGTAAAGCAGTAGTTGTATTAGAATCTAGTGCTCTCTGATAATAAAGAACAGCCCTAGTCTTATATACTGACTACCCAATTCTAGTAAAATTTTTCAAAATTTTCAATTAAATGAACTCAAAATCATGTTTATACATATTTATGAACGATAAAACTAGGTTTTAACACCGAAATTATTGTAACCTCGGAAAGGACATAAATTGAGAAACAAACCAAAATGTTAAAATTCATTTAAAATGGAATAGAGGACGATAAAAAGGAAAATAAAAGCCAAGTGTGGGAAAATTTACCAAGTTATCTTAAACATATGTCACATATATCTGTAACAAATAACTGAAAATACTTTTGCTTTGGACTAAACTAAACTGTTTTACCCGATGAAAGAAAAGAAGAGATGGATCTACACGATGAATCAATTCCATCATTAAAAGGAAGTAAAGTCTTCCGAAAAAGACACGCGCTTCTTGATTTAGGTCAAGAAGTTGTCGTCCAGACCAGCTGTAGGTTGACGAAAAATCTAGAAAAGTCATCACTAAAATCAGCAGGAAATCCACGGACCTCAGCATTAAACAGGGTCGCCAAGTGGTCAGATTTATCTTAACCATGAGAAGGATTTATCTCGTAAAATGGGGGGGCACCATGCAAATTAGCTGGATAAGACTAATGAATCAGATCCCCAGAAAGGATAATCTCCTTAAAAAGATCAAAAATCAGTTTTTAAGCCTGATATTACTCAATCCTTGAGATTGACCTTAAAGATTGAGAATTACAAACTCATGGAATTCAATGATATCTAAACTCGAGCTTGAACGAGAAAATATTTTGATCAAAATTACAAACCGATTTGTTTTCTGAAAACCCTATTTTCAATGCGTTCATTACCATTGAACGTAAAATCCTAGGAATTCACCTGGAATTCATTAGGTCACCTGAACTAAATCGGGTGTCAACCGTAAGAACGGTGGTTGCATAGCATGGTCAAAGATGGGACCTTGTGCCAGACCGGAAAATCATAAGGGTGAGCTTTACTATTGCTCCTACCAAGGATAGTAATTGCGTCCGACACGTTATAGACCACAATTAAAAGCATGTCAGGGGACATTGCCTTAACAGTTGCTTGTTCAACGCTTTCCTTTACAACCGGACGGTAGTTTACCGAAAGGTAATATACGGGACAAGTAAACTGGACGTGTTGCTTTCCAAATACAAGGTTAGCAAGTGGGTGACACAAAACCATAAGTTTTGAGCTAAAATTTTCAAATCTGAAACCCACCAAACCCACAAAAATATTTTGCAAACACCGGTAAAGGGTTATTCCGGAAAACTTATCTAGGGTAAAAACTAGATTTAATTTTCAAAAGATCAAATGTTTTCATAAAGATCTAATTTCCTTAATGGATCTAAATTTTTATAGTCATGTGGGACTGTAAACCATATCGTTACTACCATTGTTTATACCACCGTATAGAAATCACTGATGTATAAAGTATGAAGAATAAAGAAGTGATTCTAGTATTTCAAGACGATATTGCTTGAGGACAAGCAACGCTCAAGTGTGGGGATATTTGATAAGGCTAAAAAAGAACATATATTTCATAGCATTATTCCTCAAGAAAGACAAGCTTTTAGTTGCAATTGTTCTATTTACAAGTGATATTCATTTAAATAATAAAAGGTGAAGACAAAAGACAGATTCGATGAATTGAAGACGCAAATGATCAAAAAGCTCAAAAGTACAAAATACAATCAAAGAGGTTCCAATTATTGATAAGAAACGTCTCGAAATTACAAGAGTACAAGATTCAAAACGCAAAGTACAATATATTAAATTGTACGCAAGGACGTTCGAAAATCCGGAACCGGGACCAGAGTCAACTCTCAACGCTCGACGCAACGGACTAAAAATTACAAGTCAACTATGCACATAAATATAATATAATATTTAAATAATTCTTATAATTATTTAATATATTATATTTATTTATAAAACCGTCGGTAAACAAAGAGCCAAACTTGTGTGAGCTGTATTTACAAACTCCGCGACTCGCGGAGTTTGAAGGCCAAAAGGGCCGCGAGTCGCGGAGCCCCAATTTCTGAAACTCCCTATAAAGCTCGCGCATTCTGATCGTAAAAAAACCATCTAATATATCCATCTCTCCATCTATATCGTATATATTTATATTTATATTTTAATTTTAATTTTAATTTTAATTTTAATTTTAATTTTAATCCTAATAATAAGGGTATGTTAGCGAATGTTGTAAGGGTGTAAGTCGAAATCCTGTCCGTGTAACGCTACGCTATTTTTAATCATTGTAAGTTATGTTCAACCTTTTTAATTTAATGTCTCGTAGCTAAGTTATTATTATGCTTATTTAAAACGAATTAATCATGATGTTGGGCTAATTACTAAAATAGGGTAATTGGGCTTTGTACCATAATTGGGGTTTGGATAAAAGAACGACACTTGTGGAAATTAGACTATGGGCTATTAATGGGTTTTATATTAACTAAACAATACCTTGTTAATTTAATATACAAACTTATAATTTGACGTATTTATATATAACCACATACGCTTGACTGGGTACGGTGGGCGGGATATCTATAAATACCAATAATTATTCATTTTACCGGATACGGAACTGGATTAATAGTTAATAGACTTGTTGAAATAGGGGTGAATTACATTCAAGGGTAATTGGTGTAATTGTTAACAAAGTAGTAAAACCTTGGTTTACATGCAGTCGATAACCTGGTGTATTCATTAAACAAAGTATTAAAACCTTGTTACAATTCGAATCCCCAATTAGTTGGAATATTTGACTTCGGGAATAAGAATAATTTGACGAAGGCTTTCGCTCTTTATATTTATGAATGATGGACTATTATGGACAAAATCCGTATGGACATATTAAATAATCCAGGACAAAGGACAATTAACCCAAGGGCATAAAACTAAAATCAACACGTCAAACATCATGATTACGGAAGTTTAAATAAGCATAATTCTTTTATTTCATATTTAATTTCCTTTATTTTATATTTAATTGCACTTCTAATTATCGCATTTTTATTGTTATTGTATTTAATTGCACTTTTAATTATCGCAAGTTTATTTTATCGCATTTTTATTATTCGCAATTTCATTATCGTTATTTACTTTACGCTTTAATTTAAGTCTTGTATTTATTTTTAATATTTTACATTTGGTTTTAACTGTGACTAAAGTTTTAAAATCGAAAAACCGGTCTTTAAACGGTAAAAACCCCCCTTTATAATAATAATATTACTTATATATATATTTGTATTTTTTTTAAAAGTAAACTAATATAGCGTTAAGCTTTGTTTAAAAAGATTCCCTGTGGAACGAACCGGACTTACTAAAAACTACACTGCTGTACGATTAGGTACACTGCCTATAAGTGTTGTAGCAAGGTTTAAGTATATCCATTCTATAAATAAATAAATATCTTGTGTAAAATTGTATCGTATTTAATAGTATTTCCTGCTAAAATTTAATAGTATTTTATATACACCCCGCTGCACACATCAGGGATGCGCAGCATCCCTTTAGTGATGCGCCGCATCACTTTAGGCTCAAGTGTTTTCCAACTCGTTTAGCACTCAGGAACTATCGGCATGCAAGGGATGCGCCGCATCCCCTCACAGATGTGCCGCATCTGACTCCTTGGATGCGCTTCATGGATCAGAAACCCCGCATCTAAAACTTTCGGCATTTTTTTGTCTTGGATGCGCCGCATCTAAAGCAGATGCGCCGCATCTACCTCTGAATAATAGTAATTTTCCAACATGAGTTTGTAGAGCTCCGCTGAATAATAGTAATTCACCCTTTTTCGAGTTCGTATGATCGAGTTATGGCCAAAACGGTGCAGGTGCGCAGAATCTTCTAAAATCAGCAATATTTTCCATAAACCTTCGCTTCAACACTCGCAACAGATTGTACACACATTTTAACTTATTACAATACACAAGTACAACAATTACATACAAAATGATACAAAATCAGATCGAAATAACGACAACAAATATGTATAATTATGGCGTTATCAAAAATCAATATGCAAATTAACAAATAAAAGTTTGAATTATGAACATTACCTTATAGACAGGTCCAAATCCACCTTCTCCAAGCTTATTATTAACCGAGAAATTGTTTGTTGCAACTCTCAACGTAGATAGACTGAAGACCTGAAGGTCAAGATCTTCGTCCTCAACCACTCGATCAATCATTGCTATGAAATTAAAGCAAATTGTGTTAATATCGAAAAGGATAGTAATAACTATATGAAGCGATCGATAGTTAAAACAAATTACCTTGTCCCTGTCCTACCTTCTTCTTCATCTTCATGATTATCATCAATATAAGTAATCCAGCTAAAATGATTAATCCGAGACTCATGAGAATAATGAAAACCACCCTAACTCTTTCTTTTCTTCCAGATCGCTTTTTATCTTTCTCTGCAAAAGATACATAAATTAAGAGTGAATGTTTTACTCTTATCTAGATAAACAATCAATGAGCTAATAGCTTAGTGGTACCCTGTTGCCTTAGAAACTAGGGCCCCCCATGTGAAAGTCTTTCCCAAAATGCGCGCAGGTTCGGGTCCCACTCTTGGTAAGGATTTACGACCCTTGACAAAGTGGGATGATACTCGATCCTGCCACATGGGAGTATTTGGTGGAAGTATTTTACAGGCATCCACTTCTTACGGGTTGACTGAGTTTGGTGGTTTCCAAAGGAAACACATAATTTGAGTGTTCATGCCTATATACACCACATTTAGACTAAACATATTCAGCCAGCAGTTACCTACTTCAATAGAGGACATGCGAATGTAAATGTCTTGCCCATTATTAGGACGCATTCTCATATCGATCAACTCATTATACCATAACAAACAACCACTTCCAAGTTTAATGTCCAAAGCCGCATAAGCTGTACAATTACACTCTTTTGTACATCTCACCCTACATTGCTCTACACTCATACTTTTATCAAACCATGATTTTCGAGTGTCTGGTAACTTCATATTTGAATATTTCCGAAACCCTTCATCTACAACACAATCTAATGCTATATCCCTTTGACAACCGCTAGACTATGTTGGTGCATAAAGGCCCAAGTTCGTATCAACCGAAACAAGTTTAAAGTTAGCCGGGTCAGACGAACGACTAACGGGCCTGATCGACTATCGGGCCCAGTCGAGTATATAATGAAAGCTTAGCTTTCATTTGTGACTAATGATCCTGAAACCCTATAAGGCGGTTTCTCTCTTCCACAACAGTACCAAAACCCACCCAAGTCGAATAATGACTCTAGGCGTTGATCTAATCCGATCTATATGATCCGGTTCGACTAAATCGACACCCGAAAGTCAAAGATTTGCTAGAACATCGATTCGAAGATCCGAATATCTCCAACAAAGTGGTATCAGAGCTGGAGTTGTAGGATCGAATCGTTACAGTGAAGAATCATTTTTTGAGTTGTTAAAAAAATTGATTTTTTGTGTATTTTTCAAGTTTTTGCCCTAAATTCATCGTAATCATTTTCGTGTGTTAAAAGTCGAAATTGATTGTTGAAAAGCGTTCTTTAGGGTCCAATAATCTCACACTAATTTACAGATCTTGATTTCGCTGCATGATCATCGCAAAATCGTGTTTTAAAAGTCGAAAAAAACAAAGTTTTTGGTCCGCTCGTTTTCATAGATCGAGTGTTATTTCGAAAATATAAAATTGCATAAGTGTTTGAAGTAGTTTATTACCTCTATCTGCAAGTTTTCGAGTCCTAATTCGTTGTTTTGAGCCTCCTCCGCCACTCACCACCACGAACCACCACTACCCTGAAGTGACCCGTCCTAATCCATCCGGACGAAGTCCATATTGATTACAAACGATTCACAATAGTTGGATACATAGTGAGGCACTTGACATCTATATGATACATTTTACAAACATTGCATTCGTTTTTAGAAGACAGACTTTCATTACATCGAATGTTGACGGCATGCATACCATTTCATAATATACCCGACTATAATTGACTTAATAATAATCTTGATGAACTCAACGACTCGAATGCAACGTCTTTCGAAATATGTCATGAATGACTCCAAGTAATATATCTAAAATGAGCAAATGCACAGCGGAAGATTTCTTTCATACCTGAGAATAAACATGCTTTAAAGTGTCAACCAAAAGATTGGTGAGTTCATTAGTTTAACATAAATAATCATTTCCATCATTTTAATAGACCACAAGATTTTCATTTTCAGTTCTCATAAATATACGTCCCATGCATAGAGACAAAAATATCATTCATATGGATTGAACACCTGGTAACCGACATTAACAAGATGCATATAAGAATATCCCCTATCATTCCGGGAAATCCTTCGGACATGATAAAAACGAATTCGAAGTACTAAAGCATCCGGTACTTTGGATGGGGTTCGTTAGGCCCAATAGATCTATCTTTAGGATTCGCGTCAATTAGTAGATCGGTTTACTAATTCTTAGGTTACCAAGCAAAAAGGGGCATATTCGACTTCGATCATTCAACCATATAATGTAGTTTCGATTACTTGTGTCGATTTCGTAAAACATTTATAAAAATTGCGCATGTATTCTCAGCCCAAAAATATAGAGGGTAAAATGGCAAATGAAACTCACAATTGTGACGACCCGGGAAATTCCGACCAAATTTAAACTTAATCTTTATATGGTTTCGACATGATAAGTAAAGTCTATTAAATTGAATATCAAAATTTTTGAACTATTTTATGAAATCATTTGACCTTCGACCAAGTTCCGATGATTCACGAACAATTAATTGTAAATAATAAATTTATATTTCATATAAATAGTTATGTGATAATGTATATATATATATATATATATTTTAATTATTATTAGTAATTATATATTATCAAAATAATTATTAATATATTTGTTATTAATTATTAATATTAATATTAATATTAATTAAATAAACATTATGGATATAGATAGTTACAAAAAAAATCAGTTTCCAATCTAATCTGCTTTTAACGGGTAGGTAATACCCGAGGAATATTTAGACTTCACCTTAATAATTTACACTGTACATTGGTCGAAGCTGATTCAACAGTCATTTACTATCCTATTTACGATCACCGATATACGTATCCGTTCACCGCAGAATAACCATTTTCATTCAATTTCATATTTGGATTTTGACCTATCATAATCCAACAAGTGGCATAATGAAGAAAACATTTGACAAAATAAAATTTGTTAGAAACAAACAAATTAACTATGAGGAATTTTTTTTAAGAATCCACGCTAACTGTTCCTAGCTAATTGGTAATTAATATATTAGCTCGTACAATGTTTTGTCCGTAGTTATTTGTTCAGAATATGAAATATTCCCACTAACTCTATTATATCTAAATATATACATATGCATTACTTTATCACCTATCAATATTATCCATATATGCATATACTGCATCAGAAGATGAAAACACCAACATCATGAAACCTCTCTTCCTCTCTATATATAACATACATACTTATGTAAGCATACAACCCGGACAACCATCTTCACTCTTGTAAACTGAGAATTCATTTTCTAACACCATAATCTATCATAATTCACCATCTTGTAGTTAATAATACCCTTGAACAACACCACTATCATCAAACCCACGACATAACATGAGAACCAAACTACTACTACGATTGGCGAGCAAGATCAACAATGAAAATCAATCAAGGTTATTGCTATTGCTTTCTATTTGTAAAAGAACACCACCTTTGTTTGATTACTTCTATTTGCATCTGTTTTCTAACCGAGAGAAACCCAACTCGAACCCACTCCCTATTTGCCAAAACAACACTCCACCGTCATCGTATACCATCAAAATCGCCCCTACAATCATCAAATGGCTGCTACTGTTATGTTATTACTTTTCTATTTTTACAGCCATGAAACAATCGTAAATGACAATCACCAATAAAACGTTACGCCTGCTGCATTCTTGCTGTTCTGCAGCCTATCTATTACACATTTTTTTTCGCGTTAAAACATCTTCTGCACTTTTCATTATTGATTCATTCACTAGTATTATAAAAGATAGAATATTAACAAATAATAATGATGAGGACAGAAAGTAGTAGAAGTGTCGACTAGTTTGTTAGTGGAAGATAAAGTCGATGATAAAGAAAGAATATGGGGCTGTGTTAATATTAATCGAGTTATAAGATACACCGAAGCTCTACTTGCTATTTCACTACTGTTTCCCATTTTGTTCCTTTTCGTTTGTCAACCTAAAGCCACAACATCATGGGCCGAATATATGTTGGGCTCCATCTAAAATATGGATTACAATATAGGTTACTTGGGCCGAAAAATAAGATACATGTTGTTGGTAATGGACAGTGAGAGTGGTGATAACATTAATGGGGTTTGATAGATGATGATGTTAATGTGGTATGATGAAAGTTTGATGACTGTGATGATGACGAAAATGATGATGAAATGAAGACCAAAGTTGTTGTACGATGCAGAGATATTGATGATGGATTGATGATGGTGATAATCACGAATAGAGGGTAAACGATAATGATTAAATGATAATGATTATGATTAGGATAATAGATGATGATGATGGAGGTTTATGAAGATTATAAATGAATATGATGAAGATGTTAAATGGGTTAGAAGAAGGAAATAACATTGATAGTTAAATAAATTAAAACGCGATTTAAAAACAGAAAGTAGCTAGTGGTTTAACGGTATAAGGATGTTTGTGTTCAACGAGAGGTTGTAAGTTCGAAACAAGTTGCCTGCAAGTTATTTTTTTTATTTAAAAGCTGCCTTAAGAAGTGTGTTTCTGTTGGGCCGAAGTTGGGCTGAAGTCTAAGGTGTCTGTTGGGCTATTAATGGACTAAACTTTAGTTAACAAATAAAAACGGGTTATATATCATTTAATTCGGGTTTTACAGCAGAAAATCATGATAGTTAAGTGGTTGAGGGTGTATTTGTGGAGCGAGAGGTCACGGGTTTGAGTCCCGTCCCAGGCAATTTATCTCTTTTATTGTTAAGGTATAAATTGATTATTATTATTATTATTATTGATATTATTATTACATTTATCGTTATTGTTATTATTATTATCATGAAATATTGGAATTAATATTATTATTATTGTTAAGTAGCATTATTAATAATTAGTATTATTATTTAATGTAGTTATTATTATCATTATCCTAAATATTACCATTAACTTAGTTATTATTAATAGAATAAATATTATTATTATTATTATGATTATGATTAGGATTATTATTATTATGAAAATAATACAAGTTATCATTAATCTCATTAATATTAGTATTAGGATCTTTTTTTTTGTAACTAATAGTATTATTGTTATTTTTATTAAACAAATGTAACATTATTAACAATATCAACATTATTATTAATACTATCATTTTTTTTAAGTTATTATCATTATTATCATTATTAAATCATTAATATCATAACTATCATAAACAGTAAGATTAATATTGTTACAAGTATTATTATTAATATCATTGTTATTATCACTAATAGATTTATTATTAACATAAGAATATTATTAATGTTATTATCATTAATTTTACTAATATTAACTTAGTATAATTAGAAATACTATTTGATAAACAATTGAAATATATATATATATATATATATATATATATATATATATATATATATATATATATATATATATATATATATATATATATATATATATATATATATATATATATATATATATATTATTAATATAAAAATGATATAACTAATACGTTTATATATATATGTATATATATATATATATATATATATATATATATATATATATATATATATATATATATATATATATATATATATATATATATATATATATATATGTGTGTGTGTGTGTGTGTGTATGTGTGTGTGTGTGTGTATGTGTTCAATTACAAATATGAATATTAATAAATATACAAATGATATAGGTTCGTGAATCCGAGGTCAACCCTGCATTGTTCATTATCGTCATATGTATTTTTACTACAAAATACATTAGGTGAGTTTCATTTGCCCTTTTTACCCTTTTATATTTTTGGGCTGAGAATACATGCGCTGCTTTTATAACTGTTTTACGAAATAGACACGAGTAAATGAATCAACATTCTATGGATGGATTATTAAACCGAATATGCCCCTTTTTAGTCTGGTAATCTAAGAATTAGGGAACATGCACCCTAATTGACGTGAATCCTAAAGATAGATCTATCGGGCCTAACAAGCCCCATCCAAAGTACAGGATGCTTTAGTACTTCGAAATTTATATCATGTCCAAAGGAGGATCCCGGAATGATGGGGATATTCTTATTTGCATATTGTGAATGTCGGTTACCAGGTGTTCAATCCATATGAATGATATTTTTGTCTCTATGCATGGGACGTATATTTATGAGAAATGAAAATCTTGTGGTCTATTAAAATGATGGAAATGATTATTTATGTTAAACTAATGAACTCACCAACCTTTTTGTTGACACGTTTTAAGCATGTTTATTCTCAGGTATGAAAGAAGTCTTCCGCTATGAAATTGCTCATTTTAAAGATATTACTTGGAGTCATTCATGACATATTTCAAAAGACGTTGCATTCGAGTCGTTGAGTTCATCAAGATTATTATTAAGTCAATTATAGTTAGATATATTATAAAATGCTATGCATGCCGTCAACTTTCGATGTAATGAAAGATTGTCTTTTCAAAAACGAATGCAATGTTTGTAAAATGTATCATATAGAGGTCAAGTACCTCGCGATGTAATCAACTATTGAGAATCATTTATAATCGATATGGACTTTGTCCAGATGGATTAGGTCGGGTCCTTTCAGTTGGTATCAGAGCGGTGGTCTTAGCGAACCAGGTCTTGCATTAGTATGTCTAACTGATAGTTGCTTAGATGCATTAGTGAGTCTGGACTTCGACCGTGTCTGCATGTCAAAAGTTTTGCTTATCATTTCTAGTCGGAAATCATTTGCTTATCATCCTTAGGAGATTACCTGCTTATCATTCTTAGTCTAGACATGTCTTACTGCCTCTATTTCATAGACAGTGTATAGAGAAATTCATATCTTAGCGTATCTGTTATTGTTACCTTTGCCTGATAGTTTCCGTAGATTCCTCCGTAAATCATGAGATTTTAGTATTATATATGCATATGTAAAATTATGTATTGCATGGTACTAATCTACATCCTATAACCTATTTCTTATCGAAAATCCTTCATCTGATCGTACGAGATGAATCCCTCAACCAGTTCGAGTCCCTCAGATTTCGATAGCTATTCCGATAGTTATTCCGACAGCTATTCCGATATGGATTTCCACTCGAGCTCTGAAAGCAGTGTAACCGGAATGAGTCAACCAATTAGCCATCATTTATTCTGGATGAATTGGAGATGGGTTCGTATTCAACTTAATCAATGGAGACGCGAAGAAAGCGATCTTTTCCATCAACCAAATTCACATCTTGACGAATAACCCGAAGCACTTATCGGTGAATCAATCCGAAACACCATCTTCACCCTCATTTCCAGAGTAACTCGACATGATTATATTCTATCCACAATTTGAAACCTTATTCATCTGCTTCCTCCGACCGATAATTATTCCAGAGTAATACAAGAAGTCAATGAACTTCGCGATCGAGTAATCAATTTGGAGAATATGGTGCAAAACGTACCAGCTTCAGCAACATTACCGGCAACACCAGTACCACCAATAACCCAAGTTTCAACATCACATGCCTCAATATCACCATCTGTACTTCGAGTATGATTTTCGTTCTACATGACGTTCTACATCATTTATCTTCGTTCGACATGATAATTATGTAACCTATAATATTTTAGAGATTATGTACTCTAGTTCTAAACGTAAACCAAATGAGTTTAATATCATATTAACTCATTAAATCCATGATTACATCTGAAGAAAATATATACGTATATATGTTTTCATAAAGATTGTAATTAAAAATTCCTTTGTACAAACTGTTAATGGTGAAAATATTTTAACGGGTAGGTAATACCCGAGGAATATTTAGACTTCACCTTAATAATTTACACTTTACATTCGTCGAAGCTGATTCAACAGTCATTTACTATCCTATTTACGATCACCGATATACGTATCCGTTCACCGCAGAATAACCATTTTCATTCAATTTCATATTTGGATTTTGACCTATCATAATCCAACAAGTGGCATAATGAAGAAAACATTTGACAAAATAAAATTTGTTAGAAACAAACAAATTAACTATGAGGAATTTTTTTAAGAATCCACGCTAACTGTTCCTAGCTAATTGGTAATTAATATATTAGCTCGTACAATGTTTTGTCCGTAGTTATTTGTTCAGAATATGAAATATTCCCACTAACTCTATTATATCTAAATATATACATATGCATTACTTTATCACCTATCAATATTATCCATATATGCATATACTGCATCAGAAGATGAAAACACCAACATCATGAAACCTCTCTTCCTCTCTATATATAACATACATACTTATGTAAGCATACAACCCGGACAACCATCTTCACTCTTGTAAACTGAGAATTCATTTTCTAACACCATAATCTATCATAATTCACCATCTTGTAGTTACTGATACCCTTGAACAACACCACTATCATCAAACCCACGACATAACACGAGAACCAAACTACTACTACGATTGGCGAGCAAGATCAACAATGAGCATCAATCAAGGTTATTGCTATTGCTTTCTATTTGTAAAAGAACACCACCTTTGTTTGATTACTTCTATTTGCATCTGTTTTCTGTCCGAGAGAAACCCAACTCGAACCCACTTCCTATTTGCCAAAACAACACTCCACCGTCATCGTATACCATCAAAATCTCCCCTACAATCATCAAATGGCTGCTACTGTTATGTTATTACTTTTCTGTTTTTACAGCCATGAAATAATCGTAAATGACCATCACCAATAAAACGTTACGCCTGCTGCATTCTTGCTGTTCTGCAGCCTATCTATTACACATTTTTTTTCGCGTTAAAACATCTTCTGCACTTTTCATTATTGATTCATTCACTAGTATTATAAATGATAGAATATTAACAAATAATAATGATGAGGACAGAAAGTAGTAGAAGTGTCGACTAGTTTGTTAGTGGAAGATAAAGTCGATGATAAAGAAAGAATGGTGGGGCTGTGTTAATATTAATTGAGTTATAAGATACACCGAAGCTCTACTTGCTATTTCACTACTGTTTCCCATTTTGTCCCTTTTCGTTTGTCAACCTAAAGCCACAACATCATGGGCCGAATATATGTTGGGCTCCATCTAAAATATGGATTACAATATAGGTTACTTGGGCCGAAAAATATGATACAGGTTGTTGGTAATGGACAGTGAGAGTGGTGATAACATTAATGGGGTTTGATAGATGATGATGTTAATGTGGTATGATGAAAGTTTGATGACTGTGATGATGACAAAAATGATGATGAAATGAAGACCAAAGTTGTTGTACGATGCAGAGATATTGATGATGGATTGATGATGGTGATAATCACGAATAGAGGGTAAACGATAATGATTAAATGATAATGATTATGATTAGGATAATACATGATGATGATGGAGGTTTATGAAGATTATAAATGAAGATGTTAAATGGGTTAGAAGAAGGAAATAACATTGATAGTTAAATAAATTAAAACGCGATTTAAAAACAGAAAGTTGCTAGTGGTTCAACGGTATAAGGATGTTTGTGTTCAACGAGAGGTTGTAAGTTCGAAACAAGTTGCCTGCAAGTTATTTTTTTATTATTTAAAAGCTGCCTTAAGAAGTGTGTTTCTGTTGGGCCGAAGTTGGGCTGAAGTCTAAGGTGTTTGTTGGGCTATTAATGGACTAAACTTTAGTTAAAAAATAAAAACGGGTTATATATCATTTAATTCGGGTTTTACAGCAGAAAATCATGATAGTTAAGTGGTTGAGGGTGTATTTGTAGAGCGAGAGGTCACGGGTTTGAGTCCCGTCCCAGGCAGTTTATCTCTTTTATTGTTAAGGTATAAATTGATTATTATTATTATTATTATTATTATTAATATTGATATTATTATTACATTTATCGTTATTGTTATTATTATTATCATGTAATATTGGAATTAATATTATTATTATTGTTAAGTAGCATTATTAATAATTAGTAGTATTATTTAATGTAGTTATTATTATCATTATCCTAAATATTACCATTAACTTAGTTATTATTAATAGAATAAATATTATTATTATTATTATGATTATGATTAGGATTATTATTATTATGAAAATAATACAAGTTATCATTAATCTCATTAATATTAGTATTAGAATCTTTTTTTTGTAACTAATAGTATTATTGTTATTTTTATTAAACAAATGTAACATTATTAACAATATCAACATTATTATTAATACTATCATTTTTTTTAAGTTATTATCATTATTATCATTATTAAATCATTAATATCATAACTATCATAAACAGTAAGATTAATATTGTTACAAGTATTATTATTAATATCATTGTTATTATCACTAATAGAGTTATTATTAACATAAGAATATTATTAATGTTATTATCATTAATTTTACTAATATTAACTTAGTATAATTAGAACTACTGTTTGATAAACAATTGAAATATATATATATTATTAATATAAAAATGATATAACTAATACGTTTATATATATATATATATATATATATATATGTATATATATATATACATATATATATATATATATATATATATATATATATATATATATATATATATATATATATATATATATATATATATATATATATATATATATATGTATATATATATATATATATGTGTGTGTGTGTGTGTGTGTGTGTGTGTGTTCAATTACAAATATGAATATTAATAAATATAAAAATGATATAGGTTTGTGAATCCGAGGTCAACCCTGCATTGTTCATTATCGTCATATGTATTTTTACTACAAAATAATTAGGTGAGTTTCATTTGCCCTTTTTACCCTTTATATTTTTGGGCTGAGAATACATGCGCTGCTTTTATAACTGTTTTACGAAATAGACACGAGTAAATGAAACAACATTCTATGGATGGATTATTAAACCGAATATGCCCCGTTTTAGTCTGGTAATCTAAGAATTAGGGAACAGGCACCCTAATTGACGTGAATCCTAAAGATAGATCTATCGGGCCTAACAAGCCCCATCCAAAGTACCGGATGCTTTAGTACTTCAAAATTTATATCATGTCCGAAGGAGGATCCCGGAATGATGGGGATATTCTTATTTGCATATTGTGAATGTCAGTTATCAGGTGTTCAATCCATATGAATGATATTTTTGTCTCTATGCATGGGACGTATATTTATGAGAAATGAAAATCTTGTGGTCTATTAAAATGATGGAAATGATTATTTATGTTAAACTAATGAACTCACCAACCTTTTGGTTGACACGTTTTAAGCATGTTTATTCTCAGGTATGAAAGAAGTCTTCCGCTGTGAAATTGTTCATTTTAAAGATATTACTTGGAGTCATTCATGACATATTTCAAAAGATGTTGCATTCGAGTCGTTGAGTTCATCAAGATTATTATTAAGTCAATTATAGTTAGATATATTATAAAATGGTATGCATGCCGTCAACTTTCGATGTAATGAAAGATTGTCTTTTCAAAAACGAATGCAATGTTTGTAAAATGTATCATATAGAGGTCAAGTACCTCGCGATGTAATCAACTATTGAGAATCGTTTGTAAACGATATGGACTTTGTTTAGATGTATTAGGTTAGGTCCTTTCTACAATAATGTGATTTGTAGTAAAAATACATATGACGACATTGAACAATGCAGGGTTGGCCTCCGATTCACGAACCTATATCATTTGTATATTCATTAATAAATATAATCGTAATCGAATAATATATATATTATTATTAGTGATATACTTTATATATTTAATAATTTATAAATTTCGTTATTTATATATTTTCATTTTATATAAATAATTGTTAATATAGTTAAGTAATGTGTATTAAGTACATATTTATATATATAATCTTTATTTTTACGCTTATGACCTTAATAACGTCATTAGAACTTTTATTTTAGTAGTCATAATTATTTTAATAATAATGATATAGATAATACTGATACTAATAATAATGATAGTAAAATATTAATTTTAATAACAATGATAGATTTAAAAGTAATGGTACTTTTAGTAATAATACTACTTATTTTTATAACAATGATACTAATAATAATATTTATGAAAATAATAACATAATGTATTGTTTTATAACGATAATAATATTAATAATCCTAATCATAATAATAATAATAACAATAATATTAACAATAATAATACTTATAATAATAATAACATTAATAATATTAATAATATTAATATCAGTAGTTTTTAATAAAAATGAAAAGTTTACTAATTAAGATAATGAAAATAATACTTTTGATAATAATACCTAATACTTAATAATAACAATCTTATTACTAATGTTAACATTAATAATAATACTACTTACCAATACTACTAATGGTAATAATATTAATAAAGATAAAAATAATAATCACTATAATGGAAAATTATAGTTGTTAATGATAACTAATACTTATATCGATAATGCTAATAATAATTAGTAATTCATATCTAATATTAATAATAACTATAATAATACTAATAATAATTGTGATAATTATAATACTTGTAATAACACTAATTAATAATAATAATAACAACATTAATAATTATATTAATAATAATAATGATAATAATAATAATAGAAATAAGAAAAATAAGAGGTTATACCCTTTGAGAAGCTTTGTAAATAAAAAATTTACCCATAATGGGGCTCGAACCCGCGACCTCCCGCTACCCCGCAACACCCCAAGACCACTCACCCATTTCTGTTTTTCTGGAATCAAATCCAAACTAAATACATATATTCGTATTCTTTTCAATCTGATTTTCTGCTTCTGCTTCATCCTTCATGTCGCCCAGCAAAAGACAAAATAAAAACTACCAATGATTTAGGTTTTTTAAACATAAAAGATTTCATCTGTACTTTTGGATTTAACAGAAAATGATAGAAAAAGAAAGAAGAAAAAAAAATATAAAGAAAAAAAACTGCCCGTCGCTGCTTCTAAACAAAAAAATATTGATTATGAGATTAAGATTGTTTTAGGCTTTGATTTCTATATGAAATAGATTCCAAATCCCTCCTAAAAACTTTCTGGATCGTCTATTGAACCTGAATCATAAAAACAATCTCGAATTTTAATGAAGAACAATGGTTGACTTTTTATTTTAAAAACTTTAACCTCGAAATTCATACTCGTTAAGAGGAATTGGAGTTTAGGATTTTGCATTTAGATTAAGTAAAACAATTCCTAACAAAACAGCATTAACACAATTTGAAAGTTGAATTGAATTCGAGCTTTTAAAAAAATTGACATGAACAGAGGTATCGAGTAAAAAAAATTCTGTTTAATTTAATAAGTATAAATTGGTTAATACCAGTTATAATTGATGAAGGAGAGAACGATTATCCATAGAGTTAAGTTAAACATTTGTTTTATAGCAATGAGGAGTCGACAACTTCTTCAATTAGGAGCAGAAGAATGAAGAAAAAAATAAATAAAAACAAACAAGGAAAAGAAACTAATTTGTACGATAATTTGAATTTGATATTAATCAGTATTAGACAGAAATCAAGTTGGAAGAAAAATTTAAAAGTGGGAAAATGACATGAAACAGATTTGATTCCTATCTTGACTAAATATATGTATTTATATAATTAATATTAGTAATTAGTAAATATAATTATATTAATAATAATAAGACTTTTAATATTATTAATAATATTATTAATATTAAGTATAATAATATCTATTAATGATAATAATAATAATAATAATAATATTAATAAGATAAATAATGATAATAAAAATAATAATTTTAATAAGTTTAATAATAATTAATGATAATGTTAATAACAAAAATGTTTAATAATAATAAAAGGTATTAGTTCCTAATAATAATACTAATTTATAATAATACTAATAATTCTTAATAATAAAGATAATAATATCTACTAATACAAGTGATATAAAAGATATAACAAGTTACTTATATTCTATTTTTATATTAGAATAATGATATTAGTAATACAGATATTGATATTAGTATTAATTATAACAATAAATGTAATAATAATATTATACAAGTATATTTTCAACTTGTAGTTACATTTAGCATATTAATGTTACAGTTTATTAACAATATCTTATTTACTAATTATATAAAAATAACATATATTGAATATTTAATCTTTATAAATTTTATATATATTACAATATATATAATACTACTTATATATATATATATATATATATATATATATATATATATATATATATATATATATATAGATTCATTTTAGTAACAACTTAATTATTCTGCATATTATTTTATATTTACACATCATCTTATTAAATTGTATTATATTAATTTAAATTAATATATATACACTTATACTTATATTTACATATTTAATTGCACACAAATGTTCGTGAATCGTCGGGAATGGTAAACGGTTAAATGATTCTATATAATAGTTCAAAAATTTTGAGACTCAATCTAACAGACTTTGCTTATCGTGTCGGAAATATATAAAGATTAAGTTTAAATTTGGTCGGAAATTCCCTGGTCATCACAGTACCTACCCGTTAAAGAAATTTCGTCCTGAAATTTGAGGGAGGTGGTCATGGCTAACAATAAAAATGTTTTCATGACGAATATGAGTTGATAAATTGAGTTTTATCATCATTGAGTAATATGGATAAAAATAATTCGATTATTCGAAGAGTACGAATGAAGATATCACCAAAGAGTGAAATAGGAAAGTAAAGATTCATCTTAACTTTTGACAGAGTCAGGGTTGAATTCCGGAAATCAAAGGATTTAAAGAAAATCTTCGAAATCTAAAAGATTTGATTCTTCGGCGAGTAAGGAAATTAAGATCTCTATAATTAAATACGATGATCTACCTCGATTACTCTGTCTGATATTTCCATTATAAATTAAGCTCTTCCATTCCATTATTCTCATCATTCCTATACTTTCTTTGTTAGTTCATACATCCAAAAGATTGTGAAAATGCTTAATCCAGTTCTAATCCTTGATATTTTTCTAATTATCATTTCTGTCATCCTTCTTTTCAATCTTTCATCAGAAAAATCTGTTCACTTTTACTATTACCTTGGGGTGATACTATTCTTAATTCTACCATGTCTTTATATTGTTATTCATATTTATATTCACAGTTTGTAATTTATGTGTTGTTATCGGGCTTTATATTCTCCCTTATATTTCGAAGCCCTATGCTTTTGTTTTCTCTTCCAGACTTCAAGTTAAGCGAATAATGGTCCAGAATTTGTAGGTATGAAGTGTCGATTAATCATAATGTTCTAAGCAGGAAGGAACGTAATAGCACGATTTGATTTGGTAAAATGCCGAAAATTCAGAAGATAGAACTATCAAGAATATATTTTCTTGATATGTTCGGAGGCTAAGTTAGAATGGAAGAGTTATGTAACATGGCACATGATGACGGTAGGATCTGTGAATCATCACATTCCATTAGAAACTCAGCATGGCTTACTGTAATATAATCAGGTTGATCAAGTGTCATTATATTATACTAAATCATGCATCAGTTCCCAACATTACTTCAATAACATTCATATTTTAAGCTTGAAAGTTTACAGAATATAGAAACTAACAGTTTCTATATGATGTAACACTGATAGCACGAAGAGATTAATGATTTCAGATAAGAATAGTTATGAAAATATCTTCAGAAATATGGAGGATATTTATAATGAAAGATACGATGATATCTTGGAATTTCTAATATTGATGGTTGATGAAGAAAGATTTTCTACAAGATTTTAACATGAGTACGGAGCAAGATATACGTTTTAGGTTCCTTTGGATCCAGAATTACCTGGATTCTTTGAATATAGGGTATGGTTCTTGTATTTGTCCTTGGTCTCCTTCGTGGTTAGCTCAATCCATTTTTCAATTTCAACTTTTCTGAGCTTTTCCAACATACTATTCTTTATCATCAACTTCTGATGATTAAGGTCGTTTACAGTTGTCTACAATTTTTGCTGCTTCATTCAGCTTTTTCAACATTCAGAGTATTGATTTATAGACTGAGTGCTTTTCAGAATTTCAGAATGAAAGATCATAATTCTAAGAGATAAATGTTATACATATAACTGTTGATGTAGATATGCTGTGAGTTTTCAAAGTACTGATTGCTGATTCCCGGTAATTGGTATGGCAGATCTCGTTACAATATGCGGATGAGTATATGATAGGATTTCAATGAATAAATATAATGATTTATCAGAGAGATTTAAGCCAAGAAGTAACGAGGTTGCTGGTACATCTGCTGGTAATATGGTGGAATATAAAAGGTTCCCTGGTAACAATAAAAGAGCACGCATATATATCAAGGTTATAATAAGGTTGTTTCGAATGAAAAGTCGATGTTGACTTGCTGGAGCTGTGACAAAATTTGCTACTTTGAAAATGAATAGCAAAGTTATTTTTGGTAATAACAACGCCAAAGGAGCTAGCACGGATACGTTTTAAGTGTTTACTCAGGTTCCGAGTGTTTTCAGGTGCATAACTATATGCATCAATCTTTTCTCCCGTAGATGAAGTGCAGTTGGTTCATCCTCTCGATTGAGGTGTTTTCAAGAATTACGAAAGGTTTGAACGCAGATTGTAATCGTCAAGATACAAATGAGGTTTAAGATGAAATCAAGTGGCAAACTTGAAGAAATGTTTAGTTTCATATGTTATAATCAATTTTTTAATTCATTTTAATTGTCCAATGTTATTAGTCCACAGTCGATAGTCCACAGTTGACAGTCCAATAATTCATATATAGTTTAATATACAATATTCGAATTAATTAATACGTCTCGTGACCCGTGTACATGTCTCAGACTCGATCACAACTCAAACTATATATATTATTGTAGAATCAACCTCAACCCTGTACAGCTAACTTCAGCATTACTGCATATAGAGTGTCTATGGTTATTCCAAATAACATATATAGATGCGTCGATATGATATGTCAAAACCTTGTATACGTGTCCCGATATTTAAAGTGCGTAAAATAAATACAGAAATTAAATGACGATAAATAAAATTGCGAGAATTAAAATTGTGATAAATAAAATGCGATAAATAAATTGCAATAAATAAATTGCGATAAATAAAAGGTAATACGGAATTAACAGTTAGCTAGGAACAGTTAGCGTGGATTCTTAACAAATTTTCTCATAGTTAATTTGTTTGTTTCTAACAAATTTTATTTTGTCCAATGTATTCTTCATTATTCCACTTGTTGGATTCTGATTGGTCAAAATTCAATTATGAAATTGAATGAAAATGGTTATTCTGCGGTGAACGGATACGTATATCGGTGATTGTAAATAGGATAGTAAATGAATATTGAATTAGATTTGAAGAATGTACAGTGTAACTTATTAATATGAAATCTAAATATTCCTCGGGTATTACCTACCCGTTAAAATATTTTTACCATTAACAGTTTGTACAAAAGAATTTTTAATTACAATCCTTATGAAAATATATATACATATATATTTTCTTCAGATGTAATCATGGATTTAATGAGTTAATATAATATTAATCTCATTTGGTTTACCGTTAGAACAAGAGTATATAATCTCTAAAATATTAGAGATTACATAATTGCCATGTCGAACGAAGATAAATGATGTAGAATGATTCGTAGAGCGATGATTATGCTCGTGGTACAGAATGCAATATTGAGGCATGTGATGTTGAAACTTGTGTTGTTGGTGGTACTGTTGATGCCGGTGATGTTGCTGAAGCTGGTACGTTTTGTACCATATTCTCCAAATTGACTACTCGAGCGTGAAGTTCGTTGACTTCTTGTATTACTCCGGGATGATTGTTGGTCGGAATGAGCAGATGAATAAGGTTTAGAATTTTACATAGAATATAATCGTGGTGAGATATTAGGGAAATGAGGGTGAAAATGGTGTTTCGGACTGGTTCGTTGATAAGTGCTTCAGGTTCATCGCCAAGAGATAAATTCGGTTGGTGAAAAGGATCGCCTTCTTCGCGTCTCCATTGATTAATTCGACTACGAACTCATCAGATGAATTGGGGATGGATGATTGGTTGATTCATTCTGGTGACACTGCTTTCGGAACTTAGGTGAATATCCATGTCGTAATTGCTGTCGGAATAATTATCGAAATAGCTATCGAAATCTGAGGGACTCGAACCGGTTAAGGGATTCATCTCGTACTATCAGATGGAGGATTTTCGATAAGAAATAGATTATAGAATGTAGATTAGTACCCTGCAATACATAATTTACATATGCATATATAATACTAAAATCCCATAAGTTACGGAGGAATCTACGGAAGCTGTTAGGTAAAGTCTATAGCAACAGATACGCTAAGATATGAATTTTGTCTATACACTGTCTACGCAATAGAGGCCGTAAGACGTGTCTAGACTTTAAGGATGATACGCAAGTAATTTTTGATACGAAATGATAAGCAAAACTTTTTACATGCAGACACGGTCGAAGTCCAGACCTACTAATGCATCCTAACAACTACTAGTTAGACACACTAATGCAAAACCTGGTTCGCTAAGGCCACCGCTCTGATACCAACTGAAGCGACCCGTCCTAATCCATTCGGACGAAGTCCATATCGATTACAAACAATTCACAATAGTTGGTTACATAGCGAGGTACTTGACCTCTATATGATACATTTTACAAATATTGCATTCATTTTTAGAAGACAGACTTTCATTACATCGAATGTTGACGGCATGCATACCATTTTATAATATACCCAATATAATTAACTTAATAATAATCTTGATGAACTCAATGACTCGAATGCAACATCTTTCGAAATATGTCATGAATGACTCCAAGTAATATCTCTAAAATGAGCAAATGCACAGCGGAAGATTTCTTTCATACCTGAGAATAAACATGCTTTAAAGTGTCAACCAAAAGGTTGGTGAGTTCATTAGTTTAACATAAATAATCATTTCCATCATTTTAATAGATCACAAGATTTTCATTTTCAGTTCTCATAAATATACGTCCCATGCATAGAGACAAAAATATCATTCATATGGATTGAACACCTGGTAATCGACATTAACAAAATGCATATAAGAATATCCCCTATCATTCCAGGAAATCCTTCGGACATGATAAAGATGAATTCGAAGTACTAAAGCATCTGGTACTTTGGATGGGGTTCGTTAGGCCCAATAGATCTATCTTTAGGATTCGCCTCAATTAGTAGATCGGTTTACTAATTCTTAGGTTACCAAGCAAAAAGGGGCATATTCGGCTTCGATCAT
Organism: Rutidosis leptorrhynchoides; assembly: GCF_046630445.1. Taxonomy (NCBI): domain Eukaryota; kingdom Viridiplantae; phylum Streptophyta; class Magnoliopsida; order Asterales; family Asteraceae; genus Rutidosis; species Rutidosis leptorrhynchoides. Next base: position 332,114,763 of record NC_092343.1, on the reverse strand, counting down.
TCAACCATATAATGTAGTTTCAATTACTTGTGTTTATTTCGTAAAACATTTATAAAAATTGCGCATGTATTCTCAGCCCAAAAATATAAAGGGTAAAAAGGCAAATGAAACTCACAATAATGTATTTTGTAGTAAAAATACATATGACGACATTGAACAATGCAGGGTTGGCCTCGGATTCACGAACCTATATCATTTGTATATTCATTAATATATATAATCGTAATCGAATAATATATATATTATTATTAGTGATATACTTTATATATTTAATAATTTATAAATTTCGTTATTTATATATTTTCATTTTATATAAATAATTGTTAATATAGTTAAGTTATGTGTATTAATTACATATTTATATATATAATCTTTATTTTTATGCTTATGACCTTAATAACATCATTGGAACTTTTATTTTAGTAGTCATAATTATTTTAATAATAATGATATAGATAATACTGATACTAATAATAATGATAGTAAAATATTAATTTTAATAACAATGATAGATTTAAAAGTAATTGTACTTTTAGTAATAATACTACTTATTTTTATAACAATGATACTAATAATAATGTTTATGAAAATAATAACATAATGTATTGTTTCATAATGATAATAATATTAATAATCCTAATCATAATAATAATAACAATAATATTAACAATAATAATACTTATAATAAAAATAATATTAATAATATTAATATTAGTAGTTTTTAATAAAAATGAAAAGTTTACTAATTAAGATAATGAAAATAATACTTTTGATAATAATACCTAATACTTAATAATAACAATCTTATTACTAATGTTAACATTAATAATAATACTACTTACTAATACTACTAATGGTAATAATATTAATAAAGATAATAATAATAATCACTATAATGGAAAATTATAGTTGTAAATGATAACTAATACTTATATCGATAATGCTAATAATAACTAGTAATTCATATTTAATATTAATAATAACTATAATAATACTAATAATAATTGTGATAATTATAATACTTGTAATAACACTAATTAATAATAATAATAATAATAACAACATTAATAATGATATTAATAATAATAATGATAATAATAATAATAATAGAAATAAGAAAAATAAGAGGTTATACCCTTTGAGAAGCTTTGTAAAGAAAAAATTTGCCCATAACGGGGCTCGAGCCCGTGACCTCCCGCTACCTCGCAACACCCCAAGACCACTCACCCATTTCTGTTTTTATGGAATCAAATCCAAACTAAATACATATATCCGTATTCTTTTCAATCTGATTTTCTGCTTCTGCTTCATCCTTCATGTCGACCAGCAAAAACCAAAACAATAACTACCAACGATTTAGGTTTTATAAACATAAAAGATTTCATCTATACTTTTGGATTTAACAGAAAACGATAGAAAAAGAAAGAAGAAAAAAAATATAAAGAAAAAAAAACTGCCCGTCGCTGCTTCTAAACAAAAAAAAATATTGATTATGAGATTAAGATTGTTTTAGGCTTTGATTTCTATATGAAATAGATTCCAAATCCCTCCTAAAAACTTTCTGGATCGTCTATTGAACCTGAATCATAAAAACAATCTCGAATTTTAATGAAGAACAATGGTTGACTTTTTATTTTAAAAACTTTGACCTCGAAATTCATACTCGTTAAGAGGAATTGGAGTTTAGGATTTTGCATTTAGATTAAGTAAAACAATTCCTAACAAAACAGCATTAACACAATTTGAAAGTAGAATTGAATTCGAGCTTTTAAAAAAATTCACATGAACAGAGGTATCGAGTAAAAAAAAAATTCTGTTTAATTTAATAAGTATAAATTGGTTAATACCAGTTGTAATTGATGAAGGAGAGAACGATTATCCATAGAGTTAAGCTAAACATTTGTTTTATAGCAATGAGGAGTCGACAACTTCTTCAATTAGGAGCAGAAGAATGAAGAAAAAATAAATAAAAACAAACAAGCAAAAGAAACTGATTTGTACGATCCTTTGAATTTGATATTAATCAGTATTAGACAGAAATCAAGTTGGAAGAAAAATTTAAAAGTGGGAAAATGACCTGAAACAGATTTGATTCCTATCTTGACTAAATATATGTATTTATATAATTAATATTAGTAATTAATAAATATAATTATATTAATAATAATAAGACTTTTAATATTATTAATAATAATATTAATATTAAGTATAATAATATCTATTAATGATAATAATAATAATAATATTAATAAGATAAATAATGATAATAAAAATAATAATTTTAATAAGTTTAATAATAATTAATGATAATGTTAATAACAAAAATGTTTAATAATGTCATAACCCGACCTTAACCATAAGGACGAATACAATAACATATGATTTCATCGCGAGGTATTGACCTCTATATGCGACATTTTTCAAAAACTGCATTCGTTTTTACAATACAAACCATAGCTTTTATTACAAATACAAGGTTTAAACAACTTAATAATGATTATCGTTTAGCGATAATCTTAGACTTAGAAACTTTACATGTGATAATAACAATACGACTTCCAACATATTTTACATTACAAATCCTCCGATATGCAGTTTTATTTTTGACACAAATATGCATACTCAAGATCTTGCTTAAATTCAACATGTTGCAGCGGAAGCTTTTAGTTATCACCTGAGAATAAACATGCTTAAAACTTCAACATAAAGTTGGTGAGATATAGGTTTAATGCCGGCAGCGTTATAAATATAGACCACAAGATTTCATATATAAACGTTTTAATAAAAATATTCTAAGTTGTTGAGCACTTGATAACCATACTTAACATTTAATCAACGTCGCATATTCCCTTTATTATGAAATCTTACTACACCGTACCAAGTGTAGTTACCGAAACGAAGTACTGTGCAACCGTTGAATACTGGTCGTCCAGTCCAGTTGGGGTTGTCAGGCCCGATAGATCTATCAACAGGATTCGCGTTTACAATACCCATGTAAATAGTAGTTACCAAGCTACAGGGAAATATGCCAGTGGTACAACTCAACGTAGAATATATTTTTAAGTACTTGTGTCTATTTTTTAATCATTTATAAAAGCAGCGCATGTATTCTCAACCCAAAAATATATATTGCAAAAGCAATTAAAAAGGGAGCAAATGAAACTCACTTTTGCCTTGAAGGTATTTATCACGACTTAGTCTCCGATAGATATCACGAACCTAACCACATATATAATATATCAACATATTGTCTTTTTAAGTAATCGTTACATATATATATATATATATATATATATATATATATATATATATATATATATATATATACTTTTTATACTTTTAATATTTTCTTAGTCCGTAGTTATCAGTCCGATGTTAGTGGTCCATAATTAGTTGCTTAAATAAAATAAATAAAGACCCCATCATATTCGTATTGATCAGAATTAATCTCGACCCATGGTACCATGTTGTCAAGTGACGTGTTGCGTACATAAAGTACCGTGTTGTCAAATGACGTGTTGCGTACAATCATGAGGTCTTATGATTAATCTTCTCGTGTTGTTTACGGGTGGTCCTGAAATATATAAAATCAAATCATAAGTAAATATATATGAAATATCATATTAATTAGAAATATATGATTAATTTAATTTTTCTCCAAATATTTTCGTAGCTAAACTAGCTTCGGATACCCGATCTTATTTTAGTCGTAGTTTCTTCATTACAACTCCGTTTTTGTTGGTTCAACTTGCCACTTCCTTGGATCGAGTCAAATTTTAAGAATATGAACTGAAAATACCTTAGGTTGTATTCAAAATCACAGGTTATAGGTCAAACTTTGGTGAAACTTATGAAGGTGATCATTTTCCATCATAAAAACAACATTTTATGATCATTTTTCTAAAAATACTTACACTTTGAGTTAAACCATGAAATTTTTATGTGTTAACATATTCATAAGAAATATCATTTTTTCAGAACATGAACTTCCAATTCAAAGTTCAAGATACTTTTTATTTATCCAACCCAAAACAGCCCCCGGTTGCACTCCGACGACGTAGATTCGGTTTTTAAGGTGTTCTTTGTAAAACCAAGTTATATCTTGTTAAGTTAGCATATCATTATGATATATTATAGGTCTTGAAGTGTTTTAAAAGTCAAGTTAGAAGGATCTATTTAGTTTGCGAACAAGTTTGAAATCATTCAAACTATGTTCTTGTTGTTAAAATTTTATACCACAAAATAAGATAGCTATATGAATATGAATTGAATAAGATTATGAATAAGGTTACTACCTCAAGTTACTTGGACAAAGTTACTGTAAGAGATGAGAAAAATCCTAGAATCAAAAAAGTGGTGGAGTTGGATTGAAAGGTTGGAAGTAAACTTGTTTACTTGAAAGGATTTTTGAAGTGTTCTTGAATGGATTTTCTTATGATGATTAAGGGTTGTTTTTGAAGCTAGATCTTCATGGTTATTTTCTGAGATTGTGAAGAACACTTAAGGTTCCTAAGAGTGTGTTTTTGGTTAGAGAAAATGTGTAGTAAAAATGAAAATGGAATGGAGTATAAATGGTGGTGAAAAGATGTATAAATTTGTAATATTGTGCAAAAGTCTTGTAATATGCCAAATTGATTAATCATGCATGCTAAGATCCAAAATTGGCTGACTCATGGCTGCTAATAAAGTGATTGTGATGTGTATATACCAATAGTAAATACGTATAGAAGCTGGGTATGATACGGGTACATATACCCTAGATATACGTATAAAAATCTTGAGAAAACGGAACGAGGATTCAAATATAGCTATCTTTTGTAAATATACTTATACTGTTTTATGTATACAAATCCTTTAAAATTGATAAAATACATATCTCTACGATACATGTATAAGCATTATAAGTTTTAAGTATTTAAGTCGAAGAACGTCACATATAGTTATCGTTTTGAAAACTTAAGTTAGTAGTCTCAAAATATACTTATAACTCATTGTTATTAGTACACAATGAGATGTTAAAACATTCTTAGATCATGTTAAATATATAAAAATACATATATTTACACAAACGTATAATTATCGTATGTTATATAGTTCGTGATATCATCGGTCAAATTGGACGGTCAAACGTTGTGTAAAAATCTTTTCAAAAACATAAGTCTCAACAATTTAGATTGCTTATCATGTTGGTAAGGTTTAATTTATGTAAATATTAATCTTATAAGTGTAAAACGATCAGAAAAATTCGGGTCGTTACAGTACCTACCCGTTAAATAAATTTCGTCCCGAAATTTTAAAGTTGTACCTATTTTGTGTTCTCGGGAAACAAATGTGGGTACTTTTGTTTCATCTGATCCTCTCATTCCCAAGTAAACTCGGGACCTCTTCGGGCATTCCAACAAACCTTAATGATTGGTATGTTGCTCTGCTTGAGCCGTTTAACTTCACGGTCCATGATTTCGACTGGTTCTTCTATGAATTGTAGTTTCTCATCGACTTGGATTTCTTCAAGAGGAATGGTGAGATCTTCCTTTGCAAGACATTTCTTGAGGTTTGAGATGTGAAATGAATTATGTACTCCGGCGAGTTGTTGTGGTAACTCGAGTCGATAAGCTACCGGTCCGATGCGTTCGATGATCTTGAACGGGCCTACATACCTTGGGTTCAGTTTACCCCTTTTTCCAAAACGTATTACACCTTTCCAAGGTGACAGCTTTAGCATAACCATGTCACCGATCTAAAACTCTAATGGTTTCCTTCGGACATCCGCGTAGCTCTTTTGGCGACTACGGGCTGTTTTCAATCTCTCCTTGATTTATACTATCTTCTCAGTCGTTTCGTGTATGATCTCGGGACCAGTTAATTGTCGATCTCCTACTTCATTCTAACAGATAGGGGATCTACACTTCCTTCCATACAGTGCTTCAAATGGTGCAGCTTTAATGCTCGCATGATAACTGTTATTATACGAGAATTCTGCTAATGGTAGATACTTATCCCATCCGTTTCCAAAATCGATCACACATGCCCTGAGCATTTCTTCAAGAGTCTGAATTGTTCTTTCACTCTGCCCGTCATTTTGTGGATGATATGCGGTGCTCATATCCAAACGAGTTCCCAGGGCCTCCTGTAGTGATTGCCAAAACTTTGATGTAAATCTACTATCACGATCGGATATAATGGAAATAGGTATTCCATGCCTTGAAACAATTTCCTTTATGTATAATCGTAATAGTTTCTCCATTCTATCTGTTTCCTTTATAGGCAAGAAATGTGCAGATTTGGTGAGACGATCAACTATTACCCAAATGGTGTCATAACCCCAGGCAGTCTTAGGTAACTTTGTGATGAAATCTATGGTAATACCATCCCATTTCCATTCTGGGATTTCTGGTTGTTGAAGTAACCCTGATGGCTTCTGGTGTTCTGCTTTGACTTTGGAACAAGTTAAACATTCCCCAACATATGTTGCAACATCTGTCTTTAAATTAGGCCACCAATAATGCGTCTTAAGATCTTGATACTGTAGTGACCCGAACTTTTCCATGTTTATATATATTAATTGAGATTGATATTTACATGATTAAATGTTTCCAACATGTTAAGCAATCAAACTTGTTAAGACTTGATTAATTGAAATAGGTTTCATATAGACAATTGACCACCCAAGTTGACCGGTGATTCACGAACGTTAAAACTTGTAAAAACTATATGATGACATATATATGGTTATATATATAGTTAACATGATATTATGATAAGTAAACATATCATTAACTATATTAACAATGAACTACATATGTAAAAACAAGACTACTAACTTAATGATTTTGAAACGAGACATATATGTAACGATTATCGGTGTAACGACATTTAATGTATATATATCATATTAAGAGATATTCGTACATCATAATATCATGATAATATAATAATTTAAAATCTCTTTTGATATTATAAACATTGGGTTAACAACATTTAACAAGATCGTTAACCTAAAGGTTTCAAAACAACATTTACATGTAACGACTAACGATGACTTAACGACTCAGTTAAAATGTATATACATTCAGTGTTTTAATATGTATTCATACACTTTTGAAAGACTTCAAGACACTTATCAAAATACTTCTACTTAACAAAAATGCTTACAATTACATCCTCGTTCAGTTTCATCAACAATTCTACTCGTATGCACCTGTATTCGTACTCGTACAATACACAGCTTTTAGATGTATGTACTATTGGTATATACACTCCAATGATCAGCTCTTAGCAGCCCATGTGAGTCACCTAACACATGTGGGAACCATCATTTGGCAACTAGCATGAAATATCTCATAAAATTACAAAAATATGAGTAATCATTCATGACTTATTTACATGAAAACAAAATTACATATCCTTTATATCTAATCCATACACCAACGACCAAAAACACCTACAAACACTTTCATTCTTCAATTTTCTTCATCTAATTGATCTCTCTCAAGTTCTATCTTCAAGTTCTAAGTGTTCTTCATAAATTCCAAAAGTTCTAGTTTCATAAAATCAAGAATACTTTCAAGTTTGCTAGCTCACTTCCAATCTTGTAAGGTGATCATCCAACCTCAAGAAATCTTTGTTTCTTACAGTAGGTTATCATTCTAATACAATGTAATAATCATATTCAAACTTTGGTTCAATTTCTATAACTATAACAATCTTATTTCAAGTGATGATCTTACTTGAACTTGTTTTCGTGTCATGATTCTGCTTCAAGAACTTCGAGCCATCCAAGGATCCATTGAAGCTAGATCCATTTTTCTCTTTTCCAGTAGGTTTATCCAAGGAAATTAAGGTAGTAATGATGTTCATAACATCATTCGATTCATACATATAAAGCTATCTTATTCGAAGGTTTAAACTTGTAATCACTAGAACATAGTTTAGTTAATTCTAAACTTGTTCGCAAACAAAAGTTAATCCTTCTAACTTGACTTTTAAAATCAACTAAACACATGTTCTATATCTATATGATATGCTAACTTAATGATTTAAAACCTGGAAACACGAAAAACACCGTAAAACCGGATTTACGCCGTCGTAGTAACACCGCGGGCTGTTTTGGGTTAGTTAATTAAAAACTATGATAAACTTTGATTTAAAAGTTGTTATTTTGAGAAAATGATTTTTATTATGAACATGAAACTATATCCAAAAATTATGGTTAAACTCAAAGTGGAAGTATGTTTTCTAAAATGGTCATCTAGACGTCGTTCTTTCGACTGAAATGACTACCTTTACAAAAACGACTTGTAACTTATTTTTCTGACTATAAACCTATACTTTTTCTGTTTAGATTCATAAAATAGAGTTCAATATGAAACCATAGCAATTTGATTTACTCAAAACGGATTTAAAATGAAGAAGTTATGGGTAAAACAAGATTGGATAATTTTTCTCATTTTAGCTACGTGAAAATTGGTAACAAAACTATTCCAACCATAACTTAATCAACTTGTATTGTATATTATGTAATCTTGAGATACCATAGACACGTATACAATGTTTCGACCTATCATGTCGACACATCTATATATATTTCGGAACAACCATAGACACTCTATATGTGAATGTTGGAGTTAGCTATACAGGGTTGAGGTTGATTCCAAAATATATATAGTTTGAGTTGTGATCAATACTGAGATACGTATACACTGGGTCGTGGATTGATTTAAGATAATATTTATCGATTTATTTCTGTACATCTAACTGTGGACAACTAGTTATAGGTTACTAACGAGGACAGCTGACTTAATAAACTTAAAACATCAAAATATATTAAAAGTGTTGTAAATATATTTTGAACATACTTTAATATATATGTATATATTGTTATAGGTTCGTGAATCAACAGTGGCCAAGTCTTACTTCCCGACGAAGTAAAAATCTGTGAAAGTGAGTTATAGTCCCACTTTTAAAATCTAATATTTTTGGGATGAGAATACATGCAGGTTTTATAAATGATTTACAAAATAGACACAAGTACGTGAAACTACATTCTATGGTTGAATTATCGAAATCGAATATGCCCCTTTTTATTAAGTCTGGTAATCTAAGAATTAGGGAACAGACACCCTAATTGACGCGAATCCTAAAGATAGATCTATTGGGCCTAACAAACCCCATCCAAAGTACCGGATGCTTTAGTACTTCGAAATTTATATCATATCCGAAGGGTGTCCCGGAATGATGGGGATATTCTTATATATGCATCTTGTTATTGTCGGTTACCAGGTGTTCACCATATGAATGATTTTTATCTCTATGTATGGGATGTGTATTGAAATATGAAATCTTGTGGTCTATTGTTACGATTTGATATATATAGGTTAAACCTATAACTCACCAACATTTTTGTTGACGTTTAAAGCATGTTTATTCTCAGGTGAATATTAAGAGTTTCCGCTGTTGCATACTAAAATAAGGACAAGATTTGGAGTCCATGTTTGTATGATATTGTGTAAAAACTGCATTCAAGAAACTGATTTCGATGTAACATATTTGTATTGTAAACCATTATGTAATGGTCGTGTGTAAACAGGATATTTTAGATTATCATTATTTGATAATCTACGTAAAGCTTTTTAAACCTTTATTTATGAAATAAAGGTTATGGTTTGTTTTAAAAATAAATGCAGTCTTTAAAAAAACGTCTCATATAGAGGTCAAAACCTCGCAACGAAATCAATTAATATGGAACGTTTTTAATCAATAAGAACGGGACATTTCAGTTGGTATCCGAGCATTGGTCTTAGAGAACCAGAAAATTTGCATTAGTGTGTCTTATCGAGTTTGTTAGGATGCATTAGTGAGTCTGGACTTCTAACATATGAGTATTATGTGATATATTAATCTCTTAACGTGTTTGATATTATGTGATAGATGTCTACCTCTAGAACAAGTTCCATTGACTCACCTAATAATAATGAAGAGTCAAATGTAAATTGGAATGATTTGTGGACTGATTCACAAGTTCCCGAAGAGGAACCGGAAGAAGAGTCGGAACCGGAAGAAGAATCGGAACCGGAAGAAGAATCGGAACCGGATGAAGAAATAGAACCGGTGGGGGAAATAATAAAACGGTTAAGTAAAAGAAAATCCTCAACCAACCGACCAAAGTTAATTATGGTCAATGGTGTTTCCGCCAAGGAAGCAAAATATTGGGAGGATTACCAATTCTCCGATGAATCGGATTCCGACGAGAATTCTGATGATGTTATAGAAATTACCCCAACTGAATTTAAAAAGGCAAAAGAAAATAATAAGGGAAAGGGCATAAAAATAGAGAAATCTAATTCCAACCCCGATGAACTTTATATGTATCGTCAACCCCCGAAGTCCTTAAGTTGTAACAATGACCCGGGAACCTCTAAACCACCAGGTTTTTCTAAAACAATGTGGACAACGACGGCTCATATTAGGGGAACATCATATATCCCTAGAAACTTGGCAAAACGAACCAAAATCGAAGAAGAAGAAACGAGCGAGTCGGAATAAGATAGTTGTATTCGTGTGGTGTAATATATGTAATATAGTGTTCTTATGATTTATGATATATGTAAAAATTGCTTGTATTAATAAGTATTTTTTTTATGAATCTAACTCTTGTCTATTTTACAGTTTAAAAACACAAAATGGATAGACAACCCAATATTTTAAGAGACCTACCCGGAGACATGATTGATGAAATCTTGTCTAGAGTCGGCCATAATTCTTCGGCACAACTATTTAAGGCGAGATCAATTTGTAAGACATTCGAAGAACGTTCCAAGAATGTCTTGGTTTATAAGAGACTTTCGTTTGAAAGATGGGGGATATCACATTGGGAAACCCATAAGTTACGATGTGTTTACTTTGACGCATATATTGCGGGGAACCCAAATGCTATTTTACGCAACGGGTTAAGAAATTATTTTGACTCAATATATCCGAATATTGGACTTCGTGATTTAGAAAAAGCGGCTAACATGCAACATAAAGAAGCATGTTATGCTTACGAATTAGTAATGTTCGCTTCTCACCAAAGTGAGAACAAGAACATCGGGCTACAACTATTAAACAAAACGTTTCCACAAGTGACGGAGTCGGTAATTGGGGTAAGAAATGAGGTTTTTAGATTATTACGGGACTGTTGGACATTACGTAACCCTCGTCCCTTTGATGACGTTACAACACGCTGTCTTATCAACGGCCATAACGGTTATGTTGCACAAGACCAAGGATGGGAAGTAGTCCTAGTAAAACCAGAATGCATGACTTGTTTCTGGACGTATGAATTACGTGTCTTTATTGCCTTTGCTGAACGACTTGTGTACTAGCTAGAATTGTCTTCACAACTATCTTGTATCAAAGTTATTGTGTGCTATATTTCATGCTTTATGTAAAATAAGCGGTATTGTAAGTTTGTAAAATATTGTATAAAAGTTTGAACGCGAAATATTATTATAATCAGTTTTTCATATAGAATTGTAGTAGTTGAATTGTATATTAGCTACTAAGTATGAACTTAACGGGTAGGTACTACCCGAATTTAAACTTATAAAACGCTAATATGAAGAAAAAGCTTTTATAAATGAATTCATATTATGCTACGAAATACTATTAACTACTCTTAATATTCTGTATGATTAACTTGTTCCATTTAACTATTTTGAAGGAAATGGCACCGACTACTCGACACACCGTGAATATGAATGAAGAGGAATTCCGTACTTTTCTAGCTTCAAACATAGCCGCAGTACAGGCTGCGCTACATACCAACAATAACCTTGGATCTAGCAGTACAGGAAATCGTGTAGGATGCACCTACAAAGAATTCACTGCCTGCAAACCTTTGGAATTTGATGGAACCGAAGGACCGATCGGATTGAAACGGTGGACCGAGAAGGTTGAATCGGTGTTTGCCATAAGTAAGTGTACTGAAGAGGACAAAGTGAAGTATGCTACGCATACCTTCACAGGTTCTGCGTTAACATGGTGGAATACCTATCTAGAGCAAGTGGGACAAGATGATGCGTACGCACTACCGTGGTCAGCATTCAAGCACTTGATGAACGAGAAGTACCGTCCCAGAACCGAGGTCAATAAGCTCAAGACAGAACTTAGAGGGTTACGAACCCAAGGATTTGATATTACCACGTACGAAAGACGATTCACAGAATTGTGCCTATTGTGTCCGGGAGCATTCGAAGATGAGGAAGAGAAGATCGACGCGTTTGTGAAAGGATTACCGGAAAGAATCCAAGAAGATATAAGTTCACACGAGCCCGCCTCCATACAACAGGCATGTAGAATGGCTCACAAACTAGTGAACCAGATTGAAGAAAGAATTAAAGAACAGACTGCTGAAGAGGCCAATGTGAAGCAAGTCAAAAGAAAGTGGGAGGAAAACGGTGATAAGAATCACCAATACAACAACAACAGCAATTACAACAATAATCGCAACAATTATCCCAACAATCGCAACATCAATCGCAACTACAACAAACGGCCCAACAACAACAACAACAACAACAGCAACTACAACAATCATCCCAACAACAATAATAACCGCAACAACAACAACATCAGAAGCAGCTATGCCAAAGGTGTGAAAAGAATCACTCGGGGTTCTGCACCAAATTTTGCAACAAGTGTAAAAGAAATGGTCATAGCGCGGCGAAGTGTGAGGTCTACGGACCAGGGGTTAATAGAACGAAAGGAACAAATGGTGTCGGAACGAGTAATGGCGGAGCAAGTAGTGTCGGAGCAAGTTATGCCAATGTAGTTTGTTATAAATGTGGAAAACCAGGCCACATTATTAGAAATTGCCCGAACCAGGAGAACACGAATGGACAAGGCCGTGGAAGAGTTTTCAATATTAATGCGGTAGAGGCACAGGAAGACCCGGAGCTTGTTACGGGTACGTTTCTTATTGACAATAAATCTGCTTACTTTTTATTTGATTTGGGTGCGGATAGAAGCTATATGAGTAGAGATTTTTGTGCTAAATTAAGTTGTCCATTGACGCCTTTGGATAGTAAATTTTTACTCGAATTAGCAAATGGTAAATTAATTTCAGCAGATAATATATGTCGGAATCGAGAAATTAAACTGGTTAGCGAAACATTTAAGATTGATTTGATACCAGTAGAGTTAGGGAGTTTTGATGTGATAATCGGTATGGACTGGTTGAAAGAAGTGAAAGCGGAGATCGTTTGTTACAAAAATGCAATTCGCATTATACGAGAAAAAGGAAAACCCTTAATGGTGTACGGAGAAAAGGGCAACACGAAGCTACATTTTATTAGTAATTTGAAGGCACAAAAACTAATAAGAAAAGGTTGCTATGCTGTTCTAGCACACGTCGAGAAAGTACAAACTGAAGAAAAGAGCATCAATGATGTTCCCATTGCAAAAGAATTTCCCGATGTATTTCCGAAAGAATTACCGAGATTACCCCCACATCGATCCGTTGAATTTCAAATAGATCTTGTACCAGGAGCTGCACCAATAGCTCGTGCTCCTTACAGACTCGCACCCAGCGAGATGAAAGAACTGCAAAGCCAATTACAAGAACTTTTAGAGCGTGGTTTCATTCGACCAAGCACATCACCGTGGGGAGCTCCTATTTTGTTTGTCAAGAAGAAAGATGGTACATTCAGGTTGTGTATCGACTACCGAGAGTTGAACAAACTTTCCATCAAGAACCGCTACCCACTACCGAGAATCGACGACTTATTTGATCAACTACAAGGCTCGTCTGTTTATTCAAAGATTGACTTACGTTCCGGGTATCATCAAATGCGGGTGAAAGAAGATGATATTCCAAAGACTGCTTTCAGAACACGTTACGGTCATTACGAGTTTATGGTCATGCCGTTTGGTTTAACTAATGCACCAGCTGTGTTCATGGACCTTATGAACCGAGTGTGTGGACCATACCTTGACAAGTTTGTCATTGTTTTCATTGATGACATACTTATTTACTCAAAGAATGACCAAGAACACGGTGAACATTTGAGAAAGGTGTTAGAAGTATTGAGGAAGGAAGAATTGTACGCTAAGTTTTCAAAGTGTGCATTTTGGTTGGAAGAAGTTCAATTCCTCGGTCACATAGTGAACAAAGAAGGTATTAAGGTGGATCCGGCAAAGATAGAAACTGTTGAAAAGTGGAAAACCCCGAAAACTCCGAAACACATACGCCAGTTTTTAGGACTAGCTGGTTACTACAGAAGGTTCATCCAAGACTTTTCCAGAATAGCAAAACCCTTGACTGCATTAACGCATAAAGGGAAGAAATTTGAATGGAATGATGAACAAGAGAAAGCGTTTCAGTTATTGAAGAAAAAGCTAACTACGGCACCTATATTGTCATTGCCTGAAGGGAATGATGATTTTGTGATTTATTGTGATGCATCAAAGCAAGGTCTCGGTTGTGTATTAATGCAACGAACGAAGGTGATTGCTTATGCGTCTAGACAATTGAAGATTCACGAACAAAATTATACGACGCATGATTTGGAATTAGGCGCGGTTGTTTTTGCATTAAAGACTTGGAGGCACTACTTATATGGGGTCAAAAGTATTATATATACCGACCACACAAGTCTTCAACACATATTTAATCAGAAACAACTGAATATGAGGCAGCGTAGGTGGATTGAATTATTGAATGATTACGACTTTGAGATTCGTTACCACCCGGGGAAGGCAAATGTGGTAGCCGATGCCTTGAGCAGGAAGGACAGAGAACCCATTCGAGTAAAATCTATGAATATAATGATTCATAATAACATTACTACTCAAATAAAGGAGGCGCAACAAGGAGTTTTAAAAGAGGGAAATTTAAAGGATGAAATACCCAAAGGATCGGAGAAGCATCTTAATATTCGGGAAGACGGAACCCGGTATAGGGCTGAAAGGATTTGGGTACCAAAATTTGGAGATATGAGAGAAATGGTACTTAGAGAAGCTCATAAAACTAGATACTCAATACATCCTAGAACGGGGAAGATGTACAAGGATCTCAAGAAACATTTTTGGTGGCCGGGTATGAAAGCCGATGTTGCTAAATACGTAGGAGAATGTTTGACGTGTTCTAAGGTCAAAGCTGAGCATCAGAAACCATCAGGTCTACTTCAACAACCCGAAATCCCGGAATGGAAATGGGAAAACATTACCATGGATTTCATCACTAAATTGCCAAGGACTGCAAGTGGTTTTGATACTATTTGGGTAATAGTTGATCGTCTCACCAAATCAGCACACTTCCTACCAATAAGAGAAGATGACAAGATGGAGAAGTTAGCACGACTGTATTTGAAGGAAGTCGTCTCCAGACATGGAATACCAATCTCTATTATCTCTGATAGGGATGGCAGATTTATTTCAAGATTCTGGCAGACATTACAGCAAGCATTAGGAACTCGTCTAGACATGAGTACTGCCTATCATCCACAAACTGATGGGCAGAGCGAAAGGACGATACAAACGCTTGAAGACATGCTACGAGCATGTGTTATTGATTTCGGAAACAGTTGGGATCGACATCTACCGTTAGCAGAATTTTCCTACAACAACAGCTACCATTCAAGCATTGAGATGGCGCCGTTTGAAGCACTTTATGGTAGAAAGTGCAGGTCTCCGATTTGTTGGAGTGAAGTGGGGGATAGACAGATTACGGGTCCGGAGATTATACAAGAAACTACCGAGAAGATCATCCAAATTCAACAACGGTTGAAAAACGCCCAAAGTCGACAAAAGAGCTACGCTGACATTAAAAGAAAAGATATAGAATTTGAAATTGGAGAGATGGTCATGCTTAAAGTTGCACCTTGGAAAGGCGTTGTTCGATTTGGTAAACGGGGGAAATTAAATCCAAGGTATATTGGACCATTCAAGATTATTGATCGTGTCGGACCAGTAGCTTACCGACTAGAGTTACCTCAACAACTCGCGGCTGTACATAACACTTTCCACGTCTCGAATTTAAAGAAATATTTTGCTAAAGAAGATCTCACTATTCCGTTAGATGAAATCCAAATCAACGAAAAACTTCAATTCATCGAAGAACCCGTCGAAATAATGGATCGTGAGGTTAAACGACTTAAGCAAAACAAGATACCAATTGTTAAGGTTCGATGGAATGCTCGTAGAGCACCCGAGTTCACCTGGGAGCGTGAAGATCAGATGAAGAAGAAATACCCGCATCTATTTCCAGAAGATTCGTCAACACCTTCAACAGCTTAAAATTTCGGGACGAAATTTATTTAACGGGTAGGTACTGTAGTGACCCGAACTTTTCCATGTTTATATATATTAATTGAGATTGATATTTACATGATTAAATGTTTCCAACATGTTAAGCAATCAAACTTGTTAAGACTTGATTAATTGAAATAGGTTTCATATAGACAATTGACCACCCAAGTTGACCGGTGATTCACGAACGTTAAAACTTGTAAAAACTATATGATGACATATATATGGTTATATATATAGTTAACATGATATTATGATAAGTAAACATATCATTAAGTATATTAACAATGAACTACATATGTAAAAACAAGACTACTAACTTAATGATTTTGAAACGAGACATATATGTAACGATTATCGATGTAACGACATTTAATGTATATATATCATATTAAGAGATATTCGTACATCATAATATCATGATAATATAATAATTTAAAATCTCTTTTGATATTATAAACATTGGGTTAACAACATTTAACAAGATCGTTAACCTAAAGGTTTCAAAACAACATTTACATGTAACGACTAACGATGACTTAACGACTCAGTTAAAATGTATATACATATAGTGTTTTAATATGTATTCATACACTTTTGAAAGACTTCAAGACACTTATCAAAATACTTCTACTTAACAAAAATGCTTACAATTACATCCTCGTTCAGTTTCATCAACAATTCTACTCGTATGCACCTGTATTCGTACTCGTACAATACACAGCTTTTAGATGTATGTACTATTGGTATATACACTCCAATGATCAGCTCTTAGCAGCCCATGTGAGTCACCTAACACATGTGGGAACCATCATTTGGCAACTAGCATGAAATATCTCATAAAATTACAAAAATATGAGTAATCATTCATGACTTATTTACATGAAAACAAAATTACATATCCTTTATATCTAATCCATACACCAACGACCAAAAACACCTACAAACACTTTCATTCTTCAATTTTCTTCATCTAATTGATCTCTCTCAAGTTCTATCTTCAAGTTCTAAGTGTTCTTCATAAATTCCAAAAGTTCTAGTTTCATAAAATCAAGAATACTTTCAAGTTTGCTAGCTCACTTCCAATCTTGTAAGGTGATCATCCAACCTCAAGAAATCTTTGTTTCTTACAGTAGGTTATCATTCTAATACAAGGTAATAATCATATTCAAACTTTGGTTCAATTTCTATAACTATAACAATCTTATTTCAAGTGATGATCTTACTTGAACTTGTTTTCGTGTCATGATTCTGCTTCAAGAACTTCGAGCCATCCAAGGATCCATTGAAGCTAGATCCATTTTTCTCTTTTCCAGTAGGTTTATCCAAGGAAATTAAGGTAGTAATGATGTTCATAACATCATTCGATTCATACATATAAAGCTATCTTATTCGAAGGTTTAAACTTGTAATCACTAGAACATAGTTTAGTTAATTCTAAACTTGTTCGCAAACAAAAGTTAATCCTTCTAACTTGACTTTTAAAATCAACTAAACACATGTTCTATATCTATATTATATGCTAACTTAATGATTTAAAACCTGGAAACACGAAAAACACCGTAAAACCGGATTTACGCCGTCGTAGTAACACCGCGGGCTGTTTTGGGTTAGTTAATTAAAAACTATGATAAACTTTGATTTAAAAGTTGTTATTCTGAGAAAATGATTTTTATTATGAACATGAAACTATATCCAAAAATTATGGTTAAACTCAAAGTGGAAGTATGTTTTCTAAAATGGTCATCTAGACGTCGTTCTTTCGACTGAAATGACTACCTTTACAAAAACGACTTGTAACTTATTTTTCTGACTATAAACCTATAATTTTTCTGTTTAGATTCATAAAATAGAGTTCAATATGAAACCATAGCAATTTGATTCACTCAAAACGGATTTAAAATGAAGAAGTTATGGGTAAAACAAGATTGGATAATTTTTCTCATTTTAGCTACGTGAAAATTGGTAACAAATCTATTCCAACCATAACTTAATCAACTTGTATTGTATATTATGTAATCTTGAGATACCATAGACACGTATACAATGTTTCGACCTATCATGTCGACACATCTATATATATTTCGGAACAACCATAGACACTCTATATGTGAATGTTGGAGTTAGCTATACAGGGTTGAGGTTGATTCCAAAATATATATAGTTTGAGTTGTGATCAATACTGAGATACGTATACACTGGGTCGTGGATTGATTCAAGATAATATTTATCAATTTATTTCTGTACATCTAACTGTGGACAACTAGTTATAGGTTACTAACGAGGACAGCTGACTTAATAAACTTAAAACATCAAAATATATTAAAAGTGTTGTAAATATATTTTGAACATACTTTAATATATATGTATATATTGTTATAGGTTCGTGAATCAACAGTGGCCAAGTCTTACTTCCCGACGAAGTAAAAATCTGTGAAAGTGAGTTATAGTCCCACTTTTAAAATCTAATATTTTTGGGATGAGAATACATGCAGGTTTTATAAATGATTTACAAAATAGACACAAGTACGTGAAACTACATTCTATGGTTGAATTATCGAAATCGAATATACCCCTTTTTATTAAGTCTGGTAATCTAAGAATTAGGGAACAGACACCCTAATTGACGCGAATCCTAAAGATAGATCTATTGGGCCTAACAAACCCCATCCAAAGTACCGGATGCTTTAGTACTTCGAAATTTATATCATATCCGAAGGGTGTCCCGGAATGATGGGGATATTCTTATATATGCATCTTGTTATTGTCGGTTACCAGGTGTTCACCATATGAATGATTTTTATCTCTATATATGGGATGTGTATTGAAATATGAAATCTTGTGGTCTATTGTTACGATTTGATATATATAGGTTAAACCTATAACTCACCAACATTTTTGTTGACGTTTAAAGCATGTTTATTCTCAGGTGAATATTAAGAGTTTCCGCTGTTGCATACTAAAATAAGGACAAGATTTGGAGTCCATATTTGTATGATATTGTGTAAAAACTGCATTCAAGAAACTGATTTCGATGTAACATATTTGTATTGTAAACCATTATGTAATGGTCGTGTGTAAACAGGATATTTTAGATTATCATTATTTGATAATCTACGTAAAGCTTTTTAAACCTTTATTTATGAAATAAAGGTTATGGTTTGTTTTAAAAATAAATGCAGTCTTTAAAAAAACGTCTCATATAGAGGTCAAAACCTCGCAACGAAATCAATTAATATGGAATGTTTTTAATCAATAAGAACGGGACATTTCAGATACATCTTTCCAACTCTAGGATGTATCGAGTATCTTGTCTTATGTGCCTCGTTCAATATCAACTTCCTTAATCCAACCAACTTTGGTACCCAAATAAGGTTTGCAAAATATCGAATTCCGTCTTCCTGTATAACGAGTTGTTTCCCATACTTCTTCATTATTTCATTTCCTATGTTTTCTTTAGTAAGAGCTTCTCGTTGAGCCTCTTTGATTTGTGAGTTGAGATTCATGCGAATTTTTATGTTCATCGCTCGTACTCGAATTGGTTCCCGTTCCTTTCTGCTTAGAGCGTCGGCCACTACATTCGCTTTCCCGGGATGATAGCGAATCTCACAATCATAGTCGTTTATCAGCTCGACCCACCTACGTTGCCTCATGTTCAGCTGTTTCTGATCAAAAATATATTGAAGGCTTTTATGATCAGTAAACACAGTGCATTTAACCCCATATAAATAGTGTCTCCATATCTTCAATGCAAACACTACTGCTCCCAATTCTAAATCATGCGTCGTGTAATTCCGCTCGTGAATCTTCAATTGACGAGATGCGTATGCAATAAATTTCTTTTGTTGCATAAGGACGCAACCAAAACCTTGTCGCGAAGCGTCACAATATATCTCAAAATCATCGTTCCCTTCAGGTAACGATAAAATAGGCGCTGTAGTCAACTTCTTCTTCAGTAATTGAAATGCACTCTCCTGCTCAGAAGTCCATTCGTACTTCTTTCCTTTTTGTGTTAACGCTGTTAATGGTTTAGCTATTCGGGAAAAATCTTGAATAAACCTTCTATAATAACCAGCTAAACCCAAAAAATGGCGTATATGCGTTGGTGTCTTAGGAGTCTCCCATTTTTCAATGGCCTCAATTTTAGCTGGATCAAGCTGAATTCCTTTGCTACTAACAACGTGGCCAAGAAATTGCACTTCTTTCAACCAAAATGCACACTTAGAAAATTTGGCGTATAACTGTTCTTTTCTTAACAATTCTAATACCAACCTTAAATGCTGCTCATGCTCTTGCTCATTTTTGGAATAGATAAGAATCTCGTCAATGAAAATGATAACAAACTTATCTAGGTACAGACTACAAACTCGATTCATGAGGTCCATGAATACAGCTGGCGCATTCGTTAATCCAAACGGCATGACCAAAAATTCATAATGACCGTAGCGTGTCCGAAAAGCAGTTTTCGGAATATCTTCTTCTTTGACGCGTAGTTGATGATAGCCCGACCTTAGGTCGATTTTCGAATAGACACATGATCCTTGAAGTTGATCAAATAAGTCGTCAATTCTCGGTAGTGGATACCGATTCTTGATAGTTAACTTATTTAATTCACGATAATCTATACACATCCTAAAAGATCCATCCTTCTTTTTAACAAATAAAATTGGAGCTCCCCACGATGAAGTACTTGGTCGTATGAATCCTCGGTCCAGTAACTCTTTTAACTGACTCTGAAGTTCTTTTAACTCGGACGGTGCAAGTCTATATGGAGCACGGGCAACCGGTGCAGCTCCTGGTACAAGATCTATTTGAAATTCTACAGATCTAAATGGAGGTAATCCCGGCAACTCTTCCGGAAATACTTCAGGAAAATCTCTTGCCACAGGCACGTCATTGATGCTCTTCACTTTTTCCTTCGTTTCGACCTTATTAACATGTGCTAAGATAGCATAGCACCCTTTCTTCAAGCACTTTTGAGCTTTCAAACAACTAATGTGTTTTAGCTTTGAGTTACCTTTCTCTCCATAAATCATTACTGGCGTTTTATCCTTACGAGGAATGCGAATTGCCTTCTTGGCGCACACAACTTCAGCTCCTATTTTGGACATCCAGTCCATGCCGACTATTACATCAAAACTTCCTAATTCTACGGGTATCAAATCAATCTTAAATGTTTCTCCGGCTAAATTTATTTTACAATCACGGCAAATTTTATCGGCTTTAATTAGTTTACCATTAGCTAACTCAATCATGTACTTAGCATCTAGAGGTAATGATGAACAATTCAATTTAGAGTAAAAGTCTCTACTCACGTAACTTCTATCGGCACCAGTATCAAATATAATAGATGCGGATAAGTTATTAATGGTAAACGTACCCGTAACAAGCTTCGGGTCTTCGCACGCCTCTCTAGCATTAATAACAAATGATCTTCCACGTGCAGATCCGTTATTCTTCTCTAGATTCGGGCTCTGACTCTTATAATGACCCTGTTTCCCACACCCATAACAAGTAACAGTGGCCAAGGCAGTTCTATTTGCATTGGTGGCAGGAGTCTTGATACCGTTTGTATTTGTAGCGGGAACCCTACAATCTTCAGCAAGATGACCTTTTCGATTACAATTGTTGCACACCACATTACAATAACCAGAGTGATGTTTGTGGCATCTGTTACATAAAGGATTTCGTCCCTTGTAACCTGAGTTCGAACCGCTACCCGCACCTTGCGTGGTTTCGTGTTTCTTGTTGGATTGTTGATGATTACCTTCCCACTTTCTTTTGTTTCCCGATGTCTTGACATCGGTGTTCTTATCCAGAATAATCTGATCCATCAACTCGTTCGCCATGGTGATAGCTTCATGAATAGTCTTGGGTTTGGATGCTGTAACATTTGCCTTGACCTTTTTAGGCAAACCGTCTTTGTACAGTTCAATCTTCCGTTCTTCGGTTGGTACCAATTTGGGACATAGCAAAGCTAATTCCATGAATCACTGATTGTAGTTGGTGAGTTCAGTACCAACAACTTTCAGGCTTCGTAATTCAGCTTCCAACTTCCTAACCTCGTTCCTTGGACAATATTCATTGATTAGCATTGTCATACCCTGTCCTAATCCATCTGGACGAAGTCATCAACATTTGGTCTCATTGCGAGGTACTGTCCTAAATATGCCATGAATGACTCCTTGTAATATCTTTAAAATGAGCAAATGCACAGCGGAAGATTTCTTTCATACCTGAGAATAAACATGCTTTAAAGTATCAACCAAAAGATTGGTGAGTTCATTAGTTTATCATAAACGATCATTTTTATCATTTTAATAGACCACAAGATTTTCATTTCCATTTCTCATAAATATACGTCCCATGCATAGAGACAAAAATCATTCATATGGATTGAACATCTGGTAACCGACATTCACAATATGCATATAAGAATATCCCCATCATTCCGGGATTCTCCTTCGGACATGATATAAATTTCGAAGTACTAAAGCATCCGGTACTTTGGATGGGGCTTGTTGGGCCCGATATATCTATCTTTAGAGTTTGCATCAATTAGGGTGTCTGTTCCCTAATTCTTAGATTACCAGACTTAATAAAAAGGGGCATATTCGATTTCGATCATTCAACCATATAATGTAGTTTCAATTACTTGTGTCTATTTCGTAAAACAGTTATAAAAACAGCGCATGTATTCTCAGTCCCAAAAATATATATTGCGAAAGCATTTAAAAGGGGAATAATGAAACTCACCATACTGTATTTTGTAGTAAAAATACATATGACGTCATTTAACAAATGTAGGGTTGACCTTGGATTCACGAACCTGTATCATTTATATATATTAACACATATACACATAATCGAATGAATTTATATATTATTAGTGATATACTTATTATTTATATGATTTATGTATTTCATTGATAATTTACATATAATTATTTTTATATATCTTACTTATTATAAACATAATAATAGAGTTAGATTATATGCATTAGATATATTTTTATGTAACTAATATTTATTTAGTTAAAATAATATTAATAACTAAAAAATCGTAATACTTTTATAATAATAATATCAGTAGTTATAATAATAATAATACTCATTTTTAAAATAATGCTAATAATAATAATAAGTAAAAAAAATTGTAATGTCTTTATAATGATAATAATAACAATAATTACAATTGTTCATTTTCAATAATAATAATAATAATAATAATAATAATAATAATAATAATAATAATAATAATAATAATAATAATAATAATAATAATAACAACAACAATAATAACTACCTCAATGAACTGGATGAAAATAATAATGCCCATGCCCGGGCTCGAACCCGCGACCTTTCTTTTTGCAAACACACACCCAACCACTTAATTGCACCCTCGTTCTATGTATTATTTCCCACTTAAATATTTACCATGTCTTAAACTGCCAAAACTTTATTTTCATCATAATCCCAAACGTTTCATCACATCATCATCTTACTAGCATCATTCTTTTTCATCATCATCAACAATCATCCATATGATCATTATCATCTTAATATCTAAGTATCACCAATATCATCGACCATCATAAATTACGCATCATACAACTCCCATCATAACATCATCATCACTTTAAATAAAGATTAAGTGGGTGAGTATTGGTTTCGGTCCACCACCATACTTGGCCTATGCAATAAAGAAAGGAAAATCGTGGTCTCCAACTTGCTGTTATGTTCACCAATTACATATGGTCACTAGCCTATTAGAATAAGGGAGCATAATCCATTTACCTAATATAATCGTCCACTAAACCAAATCAAGCGGCCCAAGGAATATTTGGAACGACCACTGTCGGTAATTGCACCATCCACTTGAAACTTTATACGCATAATTAAATATGATCATAATATGCCCTACTACTATAAAAAAAAAAAAGTGATTGTGAGTTGTTTTGGTTTATTAACAAGGACTTCGAACGTATAGGATTGGAAACTAAATACACAGTCATTGAATCACCCTTGTGCTATCTCTTTCATTCCTTCTTTTTCTTTTATCAGGTTATCAATCACCACCCATGATTGATTCGAAAATTTGTATTCATATCATTATTTTATGTAGTTAGTGGAAAGAGGCCACCACCACATTTGATAAATTACGCATCTCATATAACACCATTCATTTTGTCTCATTTAGTGGGTCATGTGGTTGATATCATCTAAAATAAACAATTAAAGGAAGCAGCAACTTTTGAATAATTCGATAGGGATTTTCGGGTGGGGTTATTTGATTAATATGTGTCAGCCATAACGGATGACAACGAAATGTGCCTTATAAATTAGACAAACTAATACCAATCAATTTCAAATGAAAACAGATTCCATTGCAGCTGGAACAACAATTGTCGTGGTGACGTATCTGGTGTTCATTTCGCGAAAAATATATATAGAGAGAGTAAAGAAAGATGGTTGAAGTGGTGGTTTAATATGATGAGATTGTGGCGGTTTCATCAAGATCGAAATAGAAGAAAGAGGGGGATATAAATAGGGTGAAGATGTTGATGTATGGTGGTGGTTGTTTCTTGTTCGGTGGCTTGTTGCTCATGGTGAGCCGATTGTGGTGATTCGAAACAGAAAATAGAAGTAAGATAGAAAGAGAAGAAAGAGGAACAAAGGTGGTAAACTGTGGTGTAATTTATTGGTACTGCAGCAGAAGAGTTGGGTGATCGAATAAGATGGTAGAAGTGGTGATAGTTTCGATGATCACGGTGTCGGTTCATCAAGAAGACAATAATATGGTATGTGTATATCTCCTATATATTTGTTTGTATATATTTAGTGTTTTTTGTGTTTGTAATTCGAATAATTTAATTGATAAACTTGATTTGATCTAATGTTATATCATCAGGTGGTGTCGTCAGATAATATTCTAGCCAAGGAGAAGAAAACACAAGAATATAAAAGCAGAAAAAGATTGGAAACAGATTCGTACCATTTATGATTTTTAATATCTGACACATTTTGTTTTGTATCTCCTGGAGATCTAATTAAATCCAATATGGTACAACTCGTGAGCAGAAGATGAAGAATTTTGTAAAAGTTGATTGTGATAGGAAACAGAATACGTAATTTCTTGTATTTAAATTTATTTATATCAGTTGTTTATATATATCCATATACTTGTTTATGTATTTATATAGTTATATATATACGATTGTATTTTGTATATATATTTGTATTTATATAAAACTGTATGTATAAATCTGTTTATATGTATATAATTCCTGATTTGGTAATTACAAGCATAAATGTGTTAATATTATTAATATTGTAATAATAAAATTATTAGTAAAAAGTCTAGTAATAATAGATAATAATATTGTTAATATCAACTATAATGCAAATTTTAATAAATTTTATTAATAATAATGATAATAATAATCTTATTAATGATACAAATAATAATACTAGTTATAAAAATATTAATATTATTATTGATAATAATTACATTAATAATAATAATACAACTTAGATCTTATATATATATATATATTTTATTTTAGAAGTAATAATATTACTAATACAAATATTAATATTAGTATTAACAATAATAAAAATGATGAATTTTAATGGTAATAATATTAATATATTCATTATATTCAAACTTGTAATTTAATATAATATTATTTATGATTTATGTAATATTATTTTATGTGATGACTTTCACTAAATAATTGATATTTATACATTTATATATATTTTATAGAAACATATATATTTATATATATTCAGAGTAACTTAATTATTCTATTTGTTATTTTTACATTTTAAGTTTTAATTAATTAGAGTATACTTTATTAATTCAAAGTATTATATATATATATATATATTTATTTTTATATCTACATATGTATTTACATATTTATATACAAATAGTTGTTCGTGAATCGTCGGAAGAGTCGAAGGGTAATTAAATATATCAACACAGTTAAGAGTTTTCGAGACTTCAATATTACATACTTTGCTTATCGTATCAAAACCATATAAAGATTAAGTTTAAATTTGATCGGAAATTTCCGGGTTGTCACAGTACCTACCCGTTAAAGAAATTTCGTCCCGAAATTTGATCGTGGTCGTCATGGCTAACAATAAAAATGTTTTCATGATGAATATGAGTTGATAAATAGAGTTTTATCACTGTTGAGTAATATGGATAAGATAATTTGATTACTCGAAGGGTATGGGTGAAACTATCACAAAAGATTGAGATAAGGTTATAGATATTCGTCTTTACTTTTGACGTAGTCATGGTTGAATTTAGGAAGATAAGGTTCGTCTCAACTTTTGAAGGTGTCTCAATTGAATTCCGGAATTCAAGGGATTTAGAGAAAATCTACGAAATCTAAAGGATTTGATTCTTCGGCGGGTAAGGAAAATTAAGATCTCTAAAATTAAATACGGTGATCCACCTCGATTACTCTGTCTGATATTTCCATTATAAATTAAGCTCTCCCGTTCCCTTATTCTAACCATTCCTATACTTTCTTTCTTAGTTCATATATCCAAAAGATTGTGAAAATGCTTAATCCAGTTCTGATTCTTGTCATTATCCTAATTATCGCTACAATCATTCTCCTTTTCCAACTCCCACCGGAGGAATCTGTTTACTTCTATTTCGCCCTTAGGAGTTATAGTGTTTTTAACTCTCCCGTGTCTTTATGTTGCTATACACATTGATATTCACGGTTTGTGATTTCTGTGTTTGTGATCGACTTTATATTTTCCTTTATATTTCGGAGCTCCATGCTCTTGTTTTCTCTTCCCGACTCCAAGTCAAGTGAATAATGGTCCAAAATTCGTAGATATAGAATTTCGAATGATCATAATGTTCTAAGCAGGAAGGAACGTAATATCACGATTTGATTTAGTAAATTACCAGAATCACTGATAATAGTACTATCAAGAATATACTTTCTTGAAAAGTTCAAAAGTTGAGCAGAATGAAAGAGTTATGTAACATGGCACATGATGATGGTATGATCTATTGTGAACCATCATCACGCTTCATTAGGAACTCAGCATGACTTACTGTAATATAATCACGTTGGCCAAGCGCATTATATTATACTAACTCATGCTTTAATTTCCAACACTTCTCCAGAATTCATTCATAATTTAAAACTTGAATAGAGAAACTAAAACAGTTTTCTTTATGATGTAATACGGATAGCATGAAGAGTTAACTAATTTCGGACAAGAATATTTATGAAAATACCTTCAGAAATATCAAAGATATTTATGATAATATTTTGGAATTTTCTAAGTTTGAAAGAAAAAGGAGCCAAAAAGAAAATACTATTTTACTTTACCTTCAATTTTTGACATTTATTTTTCTTAATTAATTTAATATTTACTAATTAAAAATAATGCTTTTTATAATAATAAAATAGTTACTATGTATATAATATGAATATCGCAGTCGCATCAATATTCAAAAATCGCGAATTAGAGTTGTCTGTCGAAATAACATTTTATGTACAAATTTAGGGGCGGATCTATATAGGCCCGACCAGTAGCACATGCTACTAGTGGAATATGCGTTCTAGTGAATTTTTTTTTTTAATAGTGTGTTATTATTACCAAGAACTCAAAGAATAAAATATACCAAAATGTGAAGTCTGTATGAAATAAGCTACCACAAAACACCAACAATTTTTATGTATGTAAGTTTAGTATTATTATTTTTTTTTACATCACTTACTAATAATTTTTTTTTCAATTATAGATAATCAATTTATAATTATAATTATAAATGCATGAAATAGACAAATTTTCTGTAAGACCCGTAACGTTTAAACTATTGAGGTGTTCGTCCACTACACCGCGCTGGATCCCAACTAGTTTGTTTCAATATTAAAGTTTTTCTTTTACAATAAACTAAGCCCCCTCAACTCGAATTCCTAGTTCAGTCTCTCGAAAAAAAAATCATCTAGTAGAAAAAAAATTTAAGCTTTTACCAGTGACACCAGTGACTATAGTTTCTAGATCCACCAATGTACAAATTATTTGTAGCTGACACGTTATAATTACATACATTCAAGAAAGTGATTTGTTTTCATGTATTTCATCATGATCATAAAAAATATAGACCGTAAAAAAATGTGAATTTAATAAACTCGTACACATAAATAAGATCTGATTTGATAAACTCGGGAACAATATATATATATATATATATATATATATATTTTAAATGTAATGGTAGCGTTTCCAACTCATATAGTAGTAGCTTTGGATGCTATCTAAATGAGCATGCTTGTGCTACAAAAAGTAGAAAACGATGGGGACGTCTTATTTCATTTATTTATTTATTATTTTTTTTCAGGTTTGGGTCAATGTCGTTTTGATCAATTTTGTGAATGGGGTGGGGTTGAAACGATGTAACAAGAAAATACCAAGATACGCATCGAAAATAATTATCAGTGGAATTATTTTAGTAATAAAAGGGATTAAAATGAGTGGGCATAAAACATCTTTTTGACTTTGAAAAGGAAAATTTTGAAAAAAGATAATACGGATGATGATGATATTTGCCACTCTTTCTTCCTAGTTCGCATCATCACTACTTTTGTCCCAAAACTCCTTTTTGGTCGGGCCAATTTATCAGTTTAGTTTATGAATTATATTAAATCAAATTAAATTAATAATTAATATATTGATATAAACATATCATTTGATTAATGGGGTGTTTGGATTTGATTTTACCTTAGGATAGCGTAATAGTCAGATAATCAATTTTTGAATGTTTGTGTAATTTAGATTATTTGATGGATTAACATGCAAAATTACCGAAAAAGACATCCTTTTAACGTATTTAAATTTACAACGGATAAGATATTAATATGATTGTACGCTTATACTCCAAAGTAATGAGCTATCTTATGCATGAAAAGTAAAGATATGCACCGATCAATTGTACATTATACCTGAAAAGTTGTACTTTTGAGATGTTGGATATGGTGATGGTGAGTTTACTGAACCTAGATATGAGAGACTGAAAAACATTTGTATCGATTAAAAATGAATAAACAAAGTTTTAGATATTTAGGGATATAATGGTAAATTAAGTTGCTGCAATTTGTTTATGAAAATCACGTTTTCACACAGTAAGGTATCACCTACTGTTGGATTTATGCGTTTTGATAAGTAAAAAAAATGCAAATAATCAGTTTTTAATAATCATTTCCCAAACACTACAATTTAAATTTTTGCGATTTCTAAACGCAATAATCAAGTAATTAAACTTCAAACGCAAAAACAAACACCCTCTAAGTAAAATACACGTTCTTTAAGAATATAATTTTTGATTTCCTAATTTTATTAATGGCAAATAATATTTTATTACTATTACTATTATTTATAAAAGGTTTAAAACTTATATGATAAAGACTACAAAAATTTTATCAATTCTAATTATTATTATTTTACGCATATATATTGGTTAATATATTCACTAAACTCATAAGCATAAATTGATACAAAGAGTGTGACGGGGAGATATTTTTTTTTATCATTAATAATTTATGTAAATTTTTATTCTTTTTTTTTTTATTTTATTTTGAAGTAAATATAGACATTTGAAGATGCTACCCCTTTACCACGTAGGTTTGTCTGAGTGGCTACCGACTTGCCCAATGTAGCACATCATCCGGGTTCAATTCCTTGTTATGCCAAATTTTTCAAAAAGGGAGTATGACTAGAGCGTGCACATGATGCGTAATTCATCCAGTACTAGGTCTCGCGTTCGAGGGGCTTGATTACCCGAGGTTTTACCTTTTATGTGGGGCCAATGTGCTCGTTCATAGGAGAGTTTTCTCCCTTAACAATAAAAAAAATGTTTATGAAAGTTAATTAGTTAACTCTTTTTATCTAGAAGATAAAATCGTCATACTATTACTCCGTAATAATACATTTAATTTATAGTATATACTAGTTCAGACAGGCCCGCGTGTTGCGGCGGGAGCTTTCGGCCTGCGTATTCATATTTAACGTAGTGTTGTGTATTTACAGAGGGGAACACGGGCCATGTGTAAGCGCTGTTTTGGATGTCGTTGTTAAATAAAAGTCGTCACACTATTTTCGCTGGCCGCCGGTGTGGCTGTTGTTGTCGCTTCTTTGGATGCCACAATCGATTAATGGTATTTACACTTTTTATGCCAATAATTGCTATGTTAGGTCTATGATTAAAACTGAATAAAAGTTTTGTGCATATTGTTGTTTTAAAGATTCGACATGATTTTTGGTGTATATGTAATAAGAGAATGAATTATTGAATGGATACTCTTAATAAGAATTTAAGAGATCAAAATTATATCTGTATGAAAAGATAGAATAATTATGACTATAAGAAACTTAAAGGATAACAAAAGCTTAGTACGAGACATACTCATTAACTTTGACTGGGTTCACTTGGTATTCATTTTCATTGTTAAAATATTTTAATAAAGCTAAAGTGTGGTCTCGATATTCATCAATTTGATATATATATATTTTAATTGTTTGTGCAGAGGGATGTGAAACAGTGAAAGAGGTTACTATATTATATATTATTTTCCACTCTTGGTAGCTATAGCCAAAATAAAATATCCAATTTTGAAGTTTGTTTTATTTTTTCTTTTTTTTTTGTCGGCGAGAACAAAAAAAATAAAAAAATAAAATAATAATAAAAATAAAAAGGAAAAATGGGTTGACCCCACTCTTGGAGGTGGTCACGTGAAACAACAGATAAGAAGGTAGGAGGCAAATTGGTACATGTACTTATTTATTTTTATAATTAATATAATGTACTTAATTATTTTTATAATTAATATTATGTACTTAATTTATTTGTTTGGTTGTTCAAGTTTAATTATGTCAGGCTAAATCTACTGTGATAGATTTGATAAGATATGAATTTGTCTATATCCTATCTATGCAATAATTGCAGTAAGACGTGTCGAGACTAAAAACGATGGATAGATATTTTTCGACAAAGAATGATAAGCAAAACTTTTAACATGCAGACCAGGTTAAAGTCTAGACTCATTAATATAACCTAACAACTACTAGGTCGAAGTCCTGACTCACTAATGCATCCTAACAACTACCTGTTAGACACACTAATGCAAGACCTGGTTCGCTACGACCACCGCTCTGATACCACATGTCATACCCCGTCCTAATCCATCTGGACGAAGTCATCAACATTTGGTCTCATTGCGAGGTACTGTCCTAAATATGCCATGAATGACTCCTTGTAATATCTTTAAAATGAGCAAATGCATAGCGGAAGATTTCTTTCATACCTGAGAATAAACATGCTTTAAAGTGTCAACCAAAAGATTGGTGAGTTCATTAGTTTATCATAAACGATCATTTTTATCATTTTAATAGACCACAAGATTTTCATTTCCATTTCTCATAAATATACGTCCCATGCATAGAAACAAAAATCATTCATATGGATTGAACACCTGGTAACCGACATTCACAATATGCATATAAGAATATCCCCATCATTCCAGGATCCTCCTTCGGACATGATATAAATTTCGAAGTACTAAAGCATCCGGTACTTTGGATGGGGCTTGTTGGGCCCGATATATCTATCTTTAGAGTTCGCGTCAATTAGGGTGTCTGTTCCCTAATTCTTAGATTACCAGACTTAATAAAAAGGGGCATATTCGATTTCGATCATTCAACCATATAATGTAGTTTCAATTACTTGTGTCTATTTCGTAAAACAGTTATAAAAACAGCGCATGTATTCTCAGTCCCAAAAATATATATTGCGAAAGCATTTAAAAAGGGAATAATGAAACTCACCATACTGTATTTTGTAGTAAAAATACATATGACGTCATTTAACAAATGTAGGGTTGACCTTGGATTCACGAACCTATATCATTTATATATATTAACACATATACACATAATCGAATGAATTTATATATTATTAGTGATATACTTATTATTTATATGATTTATGTATTTCATTGATAATTTACATATAATTATTTTTATATATCTTACTTATTATAAAAATAATAATAGAGTTAGATTATATGCATTAGATATATTTTTATGTAACTAATATTTATTTAGTTAAAATAATATTAATAACTAAAAAATCGTAATACTTTTATAATAATAATATCAGTAGTTATAATAATAATAATACTCATTTTTAAAATAATGCTAATAATAATAATAAGTAAAAAAAATTGTAATGTCTTTATAATGATAATAATAACAATAATTACAATTGTTCATTTTCAATAATAATAATAATAATAATAATAATAATAATAATAATAATAATAATAATAATAATAATAATAATAATAATAATAATAATAATAATAATAATAATAATAATAATAATAACAACAACAACAATAATAACTACCTCAATGAACTGGATGAAAATAATAATGCCCATGCCCGAACCCGCGACCTTTCTTTTCGCAAACACACACCCAACCACTTAATTGCACCCTCGTTCTATGTATTATTTCCCACTTAAATATTTACCATGTCTTAAACTGCCAAAACTTTATTTTCATCATAATCCCAAACGTTTCATCACATCATCATCTTACTAGCATCATTCTTTTTCATCATCATCAACAATCATCCATATGATCATTATCATCTTAATATCTAAGTATCACCAACATCATCGACCATCATAAATTACGCATCATACAACTCCCATCATAACATCATCATCACTTTAAATAAAGATTAAGTGGGTGAGTATTGGTTTCGGTCCACCACCATACTTGGCCTATGCAATAAAGAAAGGAAAATCGTGGTCTCCAACTTGCTGTTATGTTCACCAATTACATATGGTCACTAGCCTATTAGAATAAGAGAGCATAATCCATTTACCTAATATAATCGTCCACTAAACCAAATCAAGCGGCCCAAGGAATATTTGGAACGACCACTGTCGATAATTGCACCATCCACTTGAAACTTTATACGCATAATTAAATATGATCATAATATGCCCTACTACTATAAAAAAAAAGAAAGTGATTGTGAGTTGTTTTGGTTTATTAACAAGGACTTCGAACGTATAGGATTGGAAACCAAATACACAGTCATTGAATCACCCTCATGCTATCTCTTTCATTCCTTCTTTTTCTTTTATCAAGTTATCAATCACCACCCATGATTGATTCGAAAATTTGTATTCATATCATTATTTTATGTAGTTAGTGGAAAGAGGCCACCACCACATTTGATAAATTACGCATCTCATATAACACCATTCATTTTGTCTCATTTAGTGGGTCATGTGGTTGATATCATCTAAAATAAACAATTAAAGGAAGCAGCAACTTTTGAATAATTCGATAGGGATTTTCGGGTGGGGTTATTTGATTAATATGTGTCAGCCACAACGGATGACAATGAAACGTGCCTTATAAATTAGACAAACTAATACCAATCAATTTCAAATGAAAATAGATTCCATTGCAGCTGGAACAAAAATTGTCGTGGTGACGTATCTGGTGTTCATTTCGCGAAAAATATATATAGAGAGAGTAAAGAAAGATGGTTGAAGTGGTGGTTTAATATGATGAGATTGTGGCGGTTTCATCAAGATCGAAATAGAAGAAAGAGGGGGATATAAATAGGGTGAAGATGTTGATGTATGGTGGTGGTTGTTTCTTGTTCGGTGGCTTGTTGCTCATGGTGAGCCGATTGTGGTGATTCGAAACAGAAAATAGAAGTAAGTTAGAAAGAGAAGAAAGAGGAACAAAGGTGGTAAACTGTGGTGTAATTTATTGGTACTGCAGCAGAAGAGTTGGGTGATCGAATAAGATGGTAGATGTGGTGATAGTTTCGATGATCACGGTATCGGTTCATCAAGAAGACAATAATATGATATGTGTATATCTCCTATATATTTGTGTGTATATATTTAGTGTTTTTTGTGTTTGTAATTCGAATAATTTAATTAATAAACTTGATTTGATCTAATGTTATATCATCAGGTGGTGTCGTCAGATAATATTCTAGCCAAGGAGAAGAAAACACAAGAATATAAAAGCAGAAAAAGATTGGAAATAGATTCGTACCATTTATGATTTTTAATATCTGACACATTTTGTTTTGTATCTCCTGGAGAT
Source organism: Rutidosis leptorrhynchoides (assembly GCF_046630445.1). Lineage (NCBI taxonomy): Eukaryota > Viridiplantae > Streptophyta > Magnoliopsida > Asterales > Asteraceae > Rutidosis > Rutidosis leptorrhynchoides. The sequence continues at coordinate 332,080,291 of NC_092343.1, read as the reverse complement.
CTAATTGAATCCAATATGGTACAACTCATGAGCAGAAGATGAAGAATTTTATAAAAGTTGATTGTGATAGGAAACAGAATACGTAATTTCTTGTATTTAAATTTATTTATATTAGTTGTTTATATATATCCATATACTTGTTTATGTATTTATATAGTTATATATATACGATTGTATTTTGTATATATATTTGTATTTATATAAAACTGTATGTATAAATCTGTTTATATGTATATAATTCCTGATTTGGTAATTACAAGCATAAATGTGTTAATATTATTAATATTGTAATAATAAAATTGTTAGTAAAAAGTCTAGTAATAATAGATAATAATATTGTTAATATCAACTATAATGCAAATTTTAATAAATTTTATTAATAATAATGATAATAATAATCTTATTAATGATACAAATAATAATACTAGTTATAAAAATATTAATATTATTATTGATAATAATTACATTAATAATAATAATACAACTTAGATCTTATATATATATATATATATATATATATATATATATATATATATATATATTTATTTTAGAAGTAATAATATTACTAATACAAATATTAATATTAGTATTAACAATAATAAAAATGATGAATTTTAATGGTAATAATATTAATATATTCATTATATTCAAACTTGTAATTTAATATAATATTATTTATGATTTATGTAATATTATTTTATGTGATGACTTTCACTAAATAATTGATATTTATACATTTATATATTTTATAGAAACATATATATTTATATATATTCAGAGTAACTTAATTATTCTATTTGTTATTTTTACATCTTAAGTTTTAATTAATTAGAGTATACTTTATTAATTCAAAGTATTATATATATATATTTATATTTATTTTTATATCTACATATGTATTTACATATTTATTTACAAATAGTTGTTCGTGAATCGTCGGAAGAGTCGAAGGGTAATTAAATATATCAACACAGTTAAGAGTTTCGAGACTTCAATATTACATACTTTGCTTATCGTATCAAAACCATATAAAGATTAAGTTTAAATTTGATCGGAAATTTCCGGGTTGTCACAAGCATTGTTTTGAATTCTTTCCAAGGAGTATCATAAGTTACATCTCCTCCTACGGCCTTCACATAGTTTTTCCACCACGTGAGTGCACTATCTTGTAGGGTGCACGATGCATACTTGGTCATGTCCTTCTCAATACAACCACTGATTTTAAACACAGACTCAATCTTTTCGATCCACCGGGTTAAACCGACCGGTCCTTCTGTTCCACTGAATGATGAGGGCTTGCAACCTTGAAAAGTTTTGTAAGTGCACCCCACATGAGGATTTGGGTTAACTGCAGCACCTCTTGCAGCCTCGACCCATAACATTCTGTCGTTCACTCGCTAATTGATGAGTTCCTGGATTTCTTGTCCCGTCATTCGGTTCAATCGCACCATAATCTTCAACAAGAATGAAAAAAAATAATTATTCACATGGAATATTATAGATGTAGTATGTATTTACAGTACATCGTAGCTTATTAATAATATGAACCAGTTATTATTATAAAAGCTTTTTCTTCTTATTAGCGTTTTATAATTATATCTAGGGTAGTACCTACCCGTTAAAGTTCATACTTAATAGCTTAGTACGAAAATCAATTACTACCACCCAAATAATACTCAACCATGGAAAATTATTGCATTTCACACTTCACTATTTTACATATGCTTATCTTACATCAAACATTAAGCAAACCACACTAGTAATATTATATAAAACATTATATGATCCCATGGTTTAAAACAACAGCGTGTCATTTAACCCAAAGCGTTCGTGTTCAAAGGAATCGCTTAAAGGTTATCCTGGTTGTCTCCCTGCGTTTTGGCTGAGGGGCTGAAGAACTGGATGCCGGGATAGAACTAATAGGAATAGCGGGAATAGGTGTGGAAGTATCTGGTGGAGTTGGTGCCACAACATCCTCTCTAAACTCGGGATTTGGATTTTCCAATTCAGCAGCCTTTCATTTCTTTCCTCGTTCGAACTTGTCTTTCGTAATTTCCTGTATTTCTTCCTCCTCAGGATTACCTTCTGGTTCCTCTTCAATTGATTCATCCGGAACTTGTGAGTCTTCCCCAAAGGTTTCGTTTTCATCATCGGATAGGTTAATGACTGGAACACCATCTGAAGATTCTGGTTCGGAGTCGCTGAATGTGATAACAAGTTCTAAGCCAGACATCTATCACATAACAACTAGTAAATTAGTATCACATAATATTTACATATTAATTTTTTTTAACCAACAAGGATAAGCAATAGTTTTCAAAATCAAACACGGTCAAAGTCCAGACTCACTAATGCATCCTAACAAACTCGATAAGACACACTAATGCAAATTTTCTGGTTCTCTAAGACCAACACTCTGATACCACATGTCATAACCCGACCTTAACCATAAGGACGAATACAATAACATATGATTTCATCGCGAGGTATTGACCTCTATATGCGACATTTTTCAAAAACTGCATTCATTTTTACAATACAAACCATAGCTTTTATTACAAATACAAGGTTTAAACAACTTAATAATGATTATCGTTTAGCGATAATCTTAGACTTACAAACTTTACATGTGATAATAACAATACGACTTCCAACATATTTTACATTACAAATCCTCCGATATGCAGTTTTATTTTTGACACAAATATGCATACTCAAGATCTTGCTTAAATTCAACATGTTGCAGCGGAAGCTTTTAGTTATTACCTGAGAATAAACATGCTTAAAACTTCAACATAAAGTTGGTGAGATATAGGTTTAATGCCGGCAGCGTTATAAATATAGACCACAAGATTTCATATATAAACGTTTTAATAAAAATATTCTAAGTTGTTGAGCACTTGATAACCATACTTAACATTTAATCAACGTCGCATATTCCCTTTATTATGAAATCTTACTACACCGTACCAAGTGTAGTTAACGAAACGAAGTACTGTGCAACCGTTGAATACTGGTCGTCCAGTCCGGTTGGGGTTGTCAGGCCCGATAGATCTATCAACAGGATTCGCGTTTACAATACCCATGTAAATAGTAGTTACCAAGCTACAGAGAAATATGCCAGTGGTACAACTCAACGTAGAATATATTTTTAAGTACTTGTGTCTATTTTGTAAACATTTATAAAAGCAGCGCATGTATTCTCAGCCCAAAAATATATATTGCAAAAGCAATTAAAAAGGGAGCAAATGAAACTCACTTTTTCCTTGAAGGTATTTATCTCGACTTGGTCTCCGATAGATATCACGAACCTAACCACATATATAATATATCAACATATTTTCTTTTTAAGTAATCGTTATATATATATATATATATATATATATATATATATATATATATATATATATATATATATATATATATATATATATATATATATATATACTTTTAATACTTTTAATATTTTCTTAGTCCGTAGTTAGCAGTCTGATGTTAGTGGTCCACAATTAGTTGCTTAAATAAAATAAATAAAGACCCCATCGTATTCGTATTGATCAGAATTAATCTCGACCCATGGTACCATGTTTTCAAGTGACGTGTTGCGTACATAAAGTACCGTGTTGTCAAATGACGTGTTGCGTACAATCATGAGGTCTTATGATTAATCTTCTCGTGTTGTTTACGGGTGGTCCTGAAATATATAAAATCAAATCATAAGTAAATATATATGAAATATCATATTAATTAGAAATATATGATTACTTTAATTTTTCTCCAAATATTTTCGTAGCTAAACTAGCTTCGGATACCCGATCTTGTTTTAGTCGTAGTTTCTTCATTACAACTCCGTTTTTGTTGGTTCAACTTGCCACTTCCTTGGATCGAGTCAAATTTTAATAATATGAACTGAAAATACCTTAGGTTGTATTCGAAATCACAGGTTATAGGTCAAACTTTGGTGAAACTTATGAAGGTGATCATTTTCCATCATAAAAACAACATTTAATGATCATTTTTCTAAAAATACTTACACTTTGAGTTAAACCATGAAATTTTTATGTGTTAACATATTCATAAGAAATATCATTTTTCCAGAACATGAACTTCCAATTCAAAGTTCAAGATAGTTTTTATTTATCCAACCCAAAACAGCCCCCGGTTGCACTCCGACGACGTAGATTCGGTTTTTAAGGTGTTCTTTGTAAAACCAAGTTATATCTTGTTAAGTTAGCATATCATTATGATATATTACAGGTCTTGAAGTGTTTTAAAAGTCAAGTTAGAAGGATCTATTTAGTTTGCGAACAAGTTTGAAATCATTCAAACTATGTTCTTGTTGTTAAAATTTTATACCACAAAATAAGATAGCTATATGAATATGAATTGAATAAGATTATGAATAAGGTTACTACCTCAAGTTACTTGGACAAACTTACTGTAAGAGATGAGAAAAATCCTAGAATCAAAAGAGTGGTGGAGTTGGATTGAAAGGTTGGAAGTAAACTTGTTTACTTGAAAGGATTTTTGAAGTGTTCTTGAATGGATTTTCTTATGATGATTAAGGGTTGTTTTTGAAGCTAGATCTTCATGGTTATTTGCTGAGATTGTGAAGAACACTTAAGGTTCCTAAGAGTGTGTTTTTGGTTAGAGAAAATGTGTAGTAAAAATGAAAATGGAATGGAGTATAAATGGTGGTGAAAAGATGTATAAATTTGTAATATTGTGCAAAAGTCTTGTAATATGCCAAATTGATTAATCATGCATGCTAAGATCCAAAATTGGCTGACTCAAGGCTGCTAATAAAGTGATTGTGATGTGTATATACCAATAGTAAATACGTATAGAAGCTGGGTATGATACGGGTACATATACCCTAGATATACGTATAAAAATCTTAAGAAAACGGAACGAGGATTCAAATATAGCTATCTTTTGTAAATATACTTATATTGTTTTATGTATATAAATCCTTTAAAAGTGATAAAATACATATCTCTACGATACATGTATAAGCATTATAAGTTTTAAGTATTTAAGTCGAAGAACGTCACATATAGTTATCGTTTTGAAAACTTAAGTTAGTAGTCTCAAAATATACTTATAGCTCATTGTTATTAGTACACAATGAGATGTTAAAACATTCTTAGATCATGTTAAATATATAAAAATACATATATATACATAAACGTATAATTATCGTATGTTATATAGTTCGTGATATCATCGGTCAAATTGGACGGTCAAACGTTGTGTAAAACTCTTTTCAAAAACATAAGTCTCAACAATTTAGATTACTTATCATGTTGGTAAGGTTTAATTTATGTAAATATTAATCTTATAAGTGTAAAACGATCAGAAAAATTCGGGTCGTTACAAATAATAATAAAAGGTATTAGTTCCTAATAATAATACTAATTTATAATAATACTAATAATTCTTAATAATAAAGATAATAATATCTACTAATACAAGTGATATAAAAGATATAACAAGTTACTTGTATTCTATTTTTATATTAGAATAATGATATTAGTAATACAGATATTGATATTAGTATTAATTATAATAATAAATGTAATAATAATATTATACAAGTATATTTTCAACTTGTAATTACATTTAGCATATTAATGTTACAATTTATTAACAATATCCTATTTACTAATTATATAAAAATAACATATATTGAATATTTAATCTTTATAAATTTTATATATATTACAATATATATAATATTACTTATGTATAGAATATATATATATATATATATATATATATATATATATATATATATATATATATATATATATATATATATATATATATATATATATATATATATATATATATATATATATATATATATATATATATATATATATATATATATAGATTCATTTTAGTAACAACTTAATTATTCTGCATATTATTTTATATTTACACATCATCTTATTAAATTGTATTATATTAATTCAAATTAATATATATACACTTATACTTATATTTACATATTAAATTGCACACAAATGTTCGTGTATCGTCGGGAATGGTCAAGGGTTAAATGATTCCATATAATAGTTCAAAAATTTTGAGACTCGGTCTAACAGACTTTGCTTATCATGTCGGAAATATATAAAGATTAAGTTTAAATTTTGTCAGAAATTCTCGGGTCATCACATACCCGCCGCCAGTTTCTACAAATACCTCAAGAACACCCCGTTTTCTCCATTGGCCGATCGTCTCACTCCCACGGCCGATCGTCTTACTCCATCGACCGATTGTGTATCTCCATCGACCGATTGTCATTTTCACCCTCGACCGACAGTCACCCTCACTCGACCGATTGATGAAACTCACAAGACCGATTGTATTTTACCCGTGCTCTGTTTGAGGTCTGACCCACGACCGATTGTACCTGGACCATCGACCGACTGTCCAACCCTCGACCGATTGTCCTTCTCCATCGACCGACTGTGATTCAGATAACAAAACAAGTCAAAACTGCTGGTTTGGGATTGATTGTCTCGACTTCTGTTCGTCTATTGAGAAGAAGCAAGAAGAGGCAAATTACTTTTTCTTTTTGGGTTTTTGTCAATCGAGCAACAATAGAATAAGAGAGGATTTTGGTGTTTTGATTTTTTAATTAAATCAAGAAGGTTATTAAAATTTAATGTTGAATTAAAGATTAAATAAACCTTGTGGTTTTTGGTTTCTGTTCGTTCAACGCATAGTAAAGGGAAGTTATTAATTGTTGTTGGAAAATAGGAGTGGTAGATTTAGCATGAGAAAAGTCAAAAAAGGTGTGTACAGGTGGTTGGGCAAGAGAAAAAAAAAGGTGGACAGTTTTATATTTTGTTGATTGCATTGAACGGCAAAAAGAAAGATCAAAAATTATTTAATTGTTGATGACTTGGTAGTATTGGTGGAAGACAAATTAAAGTGAGCCACTTTAGAATCATTTGTTTTAGTTGGCTAAAGAAAAGAAAGAAAAGAGAGGAAAAAGTTTGGGATTTACTTGGAGTTTATACATACCAATTCATATATTTTATATGTTTGTCCATCATTCAATTGAAATTTGAAAAAGAGTTATTTAATGAACCGGCTTGACGAAAAGAAGGAAATGAAAGCCATGGCGTTGAAACGGGAATGGAAAATTTTTACGGCACGGGGTACTGAGAGTTTAGAGGACAAGATAATGAGGTATTGTCTTCTAATATCCGAGATGGAAAATTGTGGGATCGAGGTGACGCAATCTAAAGCTGTAAAAGTTCTAAAAGAGGGATTGTCAAGGAAATGGGAGGCATACATTGAGCAGATTGAATCAAGAGCATGGACTTGCAACATTAAACTTACTCTTAATTCGTTCATATCCAAGCTAAGGGAGAAGGTTTTGGAACAAAAACAAGTTAATAAAAGAGATATAGTTCACGTCCATAAGAACGATGAGCCTACATCCGTGTCTAAGAATGAGGTTGAGTTTGTTAGTGTTTCCTTTAAATACGAATCTTCAAGTGATCATGGTGATGCTGCTACTGAGATTGAAAATCCGGCTAGGGAAGAAGAGCCAATTGTGAATGTTGTTGCTGATAGTATTGAGAAGCTGGAGATAGTGTCAGACAGTTCTAGGTTAGAGTCTGAAATTGAGGTCTCGAACTTGACTACCGACTGTGCATTCATGGCCAACACGTCGAGTAATGATAAGGTATGTAATGAACCTACTTCTATTTGTTCTAAATGTGTTGATTTTGAACAGGAAATTGATAGACTTGAATGTGTTATTTCTAAGCTTAATGAGATACCTGTTACTTGTGAAACCTGTCCTAAACTTAGACTTGAACTTAAGAATCTGAGTTTAGAGAATTAGACTAATAAGATGAACTATGATGATGCACTTTTCTATCTTTATAAACAGAAAGAATATGTTGATGTTATTAAGTCATTAGAGAATCAGGTAGGGTTCTTAAAAGCTACAGTTATAGATGATCAGAAAGCCATTGCCATGTATTTGAATCAGATAGAGAGCCTTAAGGAAGAAAAGGAATCTTTTAAGATTAAATATGAAACTGAAAAGGCTAGGATTGACAATTGGCAGAGATCAAAGTATGTGCTACAGACCTCCAACCCTCCTAAGGATGATAAGCAGAAAGGTGTGGGTTACAACGAGTGTGCGCCTCCACTTATGGATGAATATTTTAATAAACCTGTTGAAAAGAGTAAGGATCCGGTTGTAGAACCAGCTTATGGTAAACCTGAGGAGACACCAGTTAAGAGTTATAGTAAGGTTGCTGAGAGTAAAAAACCTTTAGAGGTTGTCTATGAGACAGAGTCCGATACTGATATCGACACTGAGAAAGACAGTAAACCTTTTAAACCTATGACTAAACCCATCACCATTTTGAAAAACCCTGAGAACGCTCGTAGGGTTAGTGCTAGTAAGAAACCAAAATCAAGAAAAGTTAAGAAGTCTAGGAATCCTAAGGATAAGCTTGTATTTCAAACACCTGTTAAGTATGAGAAAGGACTGAACTTAGAAAATGAGTATGTTCTTACTCCACCACCTGAAGAACTTTCTAAGCGTGAGGGTCATAAGACTAGCAGTGTGCCTATGTTTGTTGACGAAGTTCTTACTAATGATGAGACAATTGAGGAGATTGTGTCAAAACCTGTTGATAGACCTGAGTTAAAACCAGGAAGAGCTACTAAATCCAAGTCCTTTGAGTCTAAATCAAAATCCAAGGTTAAGTCTGATCACAATTTTGTGGCCAAGCCTGTTATTGAGGAAGGAGACCTAGAATACAAGACTATCCCTGGGGTCCCCATAAAGACTCCGAATGTCAAAAATAGGTACATACCTCCACATAGACAGACTGTAAGTCATGAATGTAGACTTGACAGGAGAGCAGGTCATTACTCAGGTAAATTTGCTGACCGTAGAACATGTTTTGATTGCGAAGAATTAGGACATGTTGCATGGAATTGTCTAAAGAGTTCTTGTACACCATGTAGGAAGGTTGACCTGAACCAAACATTTAATGAAAATTTTTCTAGGTCAAAATGGAAGAAAAATGGACTTTTCAAGAATCGTTCAGCCTCACCCATTAAGAAACGTGCTTCCAGCCCAACTTTCAGGACTTCCATACCTCCTAATTTTGACTCAACTATTGCTTATCATAAACAGTCGCCATCTAAGCATCAGTTTTGGAAAGATAAGTCTGATGGAGGTGGTAGTTCAAGTGGTGATGATGTAATTATGACATCGTCGAGATCCATTGGAAAATGGATGGATCTACAGGTTGTTGGTGTCAAAAGTTAAGACGAACCTTATTTTCTAAATTCAACCACGACTACGTCGAAAGTTATGACGAACTTTATTTTCCTTATTTTACTCTTTTGTGATAACTTCATCCATACGCTTCAAATAATCGAAATTGTTTTATCTACCCTACTCATTGGTGATAAAACTCTATTTATCAACTAATATTCGTCATGAAAACATTTTTATTGTTAGCCATGACCACCTCACTCAAATTTCGGGACGAAATTTCTTTAACGGGTAGGTACTGTGATGACCCGGGAATTTCCGACCAAATTTAAACTTAATCTTTAAATGATCTTTGACACGATAACCAAATTCGGTTATGTTAAGTCTCAAAAAGTTTGAGCTGTTGTCATACATTCATTTGACCTTTGACTGTTCCCGACGATTCACGAACAATTATTTGTAAATAAATATGTACAGGTGTATACATATATAAATGTAAATATATATAATATTTGGAAATAATAAAAATTTAATCATTTGAATTAAGAATTATTATTATTATGTATTGACATTAAGAATTATTATTATTATTTTTATTATATATAATTATTATTATCATTATTTTTATTACTCTTATCACTATACTTATTATTAATAAGTATTACTTTGATATTATTATCATTAATATAATTATTACTTTTATTATTATTATTATTAGTATTTTTATTATTATAACGTTACAATATTATTATTATTAATATTTATTAATTATTAATTTTAATTGAATATAAATCGATAGAGTCAGATTATTAGGGAAATTGTTGAATATCATTATTAACATCTTTTCTTGTCTCTAAACTGGTTACAAGTCAAAAATCGAATTTCACATACTAACAAAATCTGTTAGCAATCCACCTCAACTTTTATATTCCCTTATTTTCCCTCTGATTGAAAATTTGTTGTCAAACACTCAATTTTTTGTATAACAACGAAATCAGTTGAATGTCGACATCATCTTTTTAGTTTTTATTTTTTTCTGTTTGTCTGGGATTCTTTGTCGACACACGGCAACTCTACAAAAACCTCACCACCTTGTTAAATCAACCCATCAACCACCACCACTATTATCATCTATATAGTTTCTCGCCTTATATATAGATACCATAACAACCACCTTAACCTTCACCATAAAACCCACTTGTCTACCTCTCTTATTTCATTTTGTGAATAGTTAAGAGCCTCTCAGACCACCTGAGTTATGTATATATAAGCATGCATACACAAAATATAACTCACCTCATATTCTTGATTCAATTCAATCACCATGTCAACCGATACCACAACGAACCACCACCTTTTCTTTTCTTTCGACTGTGCAAGCAATCGACAAACCCTCACCATATTCGGTTTCTTCTAAGCCGAGATCACCATAACTATCGAGTAAAACCGAAACCCTCACCACCCTAGTCTCCACTTTGCTACTGTGTTAGACCATCGACTTTCGGTATATATATATATATATATATATATATATATATATATATATATATATATATATATACATATTTTTTTTCTTCCTCTTTTTCTTTCTCTTCAAATCATTCCAACTGTTACTGCACGTTGCGGTTCAACTTCGAATGTTGCAACTCGTGTTTGAAACCCATTTATATTTATATAAACTTCTACAAATCGCATTGCATGCCAAATCTTGTGTTTCTATTTTCAAACAATGATGAGGGAAAAATATTTATGAGGGTTACATGATAGGATTGAAATATGATATTTATATATTAATATAAATGGGATCCAATGTTTCTTTTTTCTACTTAATGGTCGACCAAGACAAGTGAACATTTGATATTTTTTTTATAAAGATAAAAGGAGGCGTATGATTGAAGTTTGGCATGTTGTGTTTCCATATACTTTTTGAAAATTGGTGATCAAGAGCCACCAAATCCCTAACCCCACCTAATCACTTAATTATATTGAAGTTAGTTACAAAATTTCAATATACTCCGTATAAAAAAAAAAAAAAGAAGAAGTTGGGACACAGTTCATGGATTACAATTTGAAGTATTATGGCCGACACTACCAAAGTATATATTTATCCACTTGAATGATTAAAGGTAGTGGAGTGTAAAGTTGGAGGTGGTACAAGTGATAGAAGCAAATGGGTTGAATCAATTCAAATAACGAAATTTTTTTTAACTGCTATTCGATCCAATTATCTAATTTTGGTTCCGTTCCTTTCCTGTTCGTATACCCCAGCAATAACCGAAACCTTTTTTTTTTATCTGACACTTGAATTATAACTGGGTTAGTGGACTTTTGGTGTGTATTGGGCTTAGGTTATTTTAGTCCGTATGTTGATTATTTCGTTGGGCCTCGTTTGTTGTGTTGTTGGGCCAAAAAGTCCAATTAGTTTACTGTTGGAACGATTATGAAATGGGGATTTGGTCGATGAACTTTCGGGTTAAATAAAATCTAAGTACCAATTACAAACAGAAAGACACAAGGCAGAAGACTGTTTAAGAATGTTAGTGGTTGAGCGAGAGGTCACGGGTTCGAGTCCTGCCCGGGGCAATTGTTTTTACAAAAAGCTTTAAAGGGTATATTTTGTTTACTTCTATTTCAATTATTATCATTATTATTATTATTATTATTATTATTATTATTATTATTATTATTATTATTATTATTATTATTATTAGTAAATCATCATTATAAAAAAAAAAAAACTATCTTTTCAAATAGATAAATATTTTACACAAAAATATACTTATTATATATACTATAATTATAATAAAATTTCATATAACTATATATATCAAATCTATTAAAATTATTTATATAAATACTTACAAAGGACAAACTATCTATTTTAAATGTAACACTTAACAATTATATATATAAATATGGACATATTAATATAACTATACAAACATTAATCAATTTGAATATATACACAAATTAACTATACATAATATATAATTTAAATTATAATAAAAATATTTATTCGATTACTATTATATATATTAATGAATATACAAATTATATAGGTTCGTGAATCCGAGGCCAACCTTGCATTGTTCAGTTGTTAAATATCGTCGTATGTATTTTTACTACAAAATACAGTATGGTGAGTTTCATTATTCCCTTTTTATATACATTTTTGGGCTGAGAATACATGCAAATGCTTTATTAACTGTTTTACAATATTTATATGCGTGAGTTTCATTAATCCCCTTTTAAATGCTTTTGCAATATATATTTTTGGGACTGAGAATACATGCGCTGTTTTTATAACTATTTTACGAAATAGACACAAGTAATTGAAACTACATTATATGGTTGAATGATCGAAATCGAATATGCCCCTTTTTATTAAGTCTGGTAATCTAAGAATTAGGGAACAGACACCCTAATTGACGCGAACTCTAAAGATAGATCTATCGGGCCCAACAAGCCCCATCCAAAGTACCGGATGCTTTAGTACTTCGAAATTTATATCATGTCCGAAGGAGGATCCCGGAATGATGGGGATATTCTTATATGTATATTGTGAATGTCGGTTACCAGGTGTTCAATCCATATGAATGATATTTTTGTCTCTATGCATGGGACGTATGTTTATGAGAAATGGAAATATGAAATCTTGTGGTCTATTAAAATTATGAAATGATTATTTATGTTAAACTAATGAACTCACCAACCTTTTGGTTGACACTTTAAAGCATGTATATTCTCAGGTATGAAAGAAATCTTCCGCTGTGCATTTGCTCGTTTTAGAGATATTACTTGGAGTCAATCATGACATATTTCAAAAGACGTTGCATTCGAGTCATTGAGTTCATCAAGAATATTATTAAGTCGTTTATAGTTTAAATATATTATAAGATAGCATGCATGCCTGTCAATTTTCAATGTAAAGGAAGTTTGTCTTTTAAAAACGAATGCAATGTTTGTAAAATGTATCATATAGAGGTCAAGTACCTTGCGATGTAACCAACTATTGTGAATCGTTTATAATCGATATGGACTTTGTCCAGATGGATTAGGACGGGTCGCTTCACATACTTGTTTCTATTTACCTTTATTACTTGGACCGAAATCCACAACATACATATCGGGTACCCAAAGCGAGGTGTTTTCTCTTAAAGGGTTGAGAAGTGCAGTCTTGTATCACAGACACAGAATGATTTGTATAATGCAATGTCATCGGGTTCTAGATTTCAACATCAAAAGATTGGTTTTACGTGCAGTTATAACAAAAGTCAAAGACAGTGGTGCATCATCATGTATAGTTGTATTTATTTATCTATTTTGTTTGTTTTATTTATGTATTGTTATATACCATGGAGAAGAGGCAACATAAAAAAAAAAGGTTATGTTTATGTTTATGTTTATTTATTCAAATTGTAAATAAAATGATGCATCACATTACTGCAAGAGAATTATGGATCAAGAATTGAACAAAGCTTCAGAGATTCTTACGTTATCTAAGTCTAAGACAACATATATTACAATCGGAGAATTGTTTGAACGATTTAGTTATCTACATCCGAGGGGGAGAATTTATCAGATCATCAGATATAGAGAACTTAAATCATCCAGTTCACATCACATTTGGTGAACTTTACAACTTTTGTCTGTGGTATGGGATTGTACCTATTGACCGGGATAGCAGGGAATATCTTCTGGAGGGTATCTTAGCGTTCCATCACTCAAATTTATATATCACTTCCATCCATCCAACATCATACATCATACGATTTCCGTTTAAGTATGGGGTTTATAGTGGCCGGTATGCGCCTTAACAAAGTATGCAATAAATTTGAGACAAACAATACTATCTGAAACGAAAAGTGTAAGTTTAAGGTAGAAGCTCATGGCTGACAGGGTTGCTAGAACATCGTGAGATGGTTCTGTTCAATCAAATTGAAAGTACATAGATGTGATAAGAGGACAGCGTCAACATGTTGTGCTCAATTGTTCTACCTGAAACATCGTGCGATCTCAAATGAGGATTGATTTTGTGATCAAAATCTGGCATTGAAAAATGTTAAAGTAATTAATATAACGTGATCATCGAAGTCTAGGGTGAAAATTGGTGAATGTTTATTGATATATTTGAAAGTTATTCTGTATATGCTTTATTAATATGAAAATGAATGAACGTTAAGTTTCTCGATACTATAGTTCAGGTGTAATCTCAAGTTAAGACCAATAACTCGCAAAAATATTTGATGCATCATATGTTTGATTTTAGTATGATGTAGTTTAATTCATGTATGGTTGAGTTTTTGTAAATAAGATGGTTTGCATTGTTAGTAATTGCTAGCTTATATGATTGCATTGCGAAAACTGGTGATGTTAACATTTAGCATTTTAAAGCTTGCATGTTTCAATTTTGCATTATTGCTTGATTACATGGTATCTGCATGTAGATTATTTTCGGTATCTTAGTTGCTTCATGCGTGCATTCTTTTTATGAAGAAAAAAAACAAAAAGATTTTTAGTGTGTTTTGGTATAAACTTTAGAAAATTCAAAAATATTTTATGTCTTATTTATTTTAAGGTTACGCATGTGAATTCAATTTGACGTATCAGACTGAACCCGAGTGTGTTTGAAAAGTTAAAGTGTTGTTTATGGTTGAAGTTTTAAATCTTGTTTTCAGTTTGGAAATCCAAACATTTTGTTTTGAATATTTGTGAAAAATGTTGAGTCAAAATGGTCAAACCAGTGTGTGTTTGAAATCTATGTTTTATATGACCAACATTTTGTCAAAATTGAAATACGTATGAGCCATGTTAACTGCAAGAAGAAGTTAAAGTTGGAGCTTCTGGAGTTCTGATGAAAGTGAAGGAATGGCGTACGTGAAAGAATGAAAGAAAGCTGCTTAATTGATCGTCTCGCATATTCTAAATGTTTATGATTGTAAAGAATCGAGAGATTGATTATGTCTAACGTGCTCATGTCTATATATGTCATTGTGCTTTGTGATGTTTACATGTGCAGGTTATGAAGATTTAGAAAGAAATAGAAGTTACTGTGGGGCAATCAGAACCTTCTGATTATTTATGGGCCAAACAAAGTCAAATCTTAATTCCGCTGCTTCTAAGAAGATTTGAAGAGACTGAAGAACCTGAAGTCACAACAGTCATAAGTTAGGGTTAATCTGATGACTGGTGTGCTTTGAAGATTGTTGAGTAGGGGTGGTCAGTATTTGGTTTGAAACTGTGGAACCCGAAAACCAAACCGAAATCAAACCGGAAAAAAACCAAACTGAATTTGATAAACGGTTTTCGGATCGCGTAAAACCGAAACCGAATTTGAATTCGGTTTTCGGTTCGGTTTTCGGTTTTGAAAATTCTGAATTCGGTTTAACCGAAAACCGATTTCAAAACCGAATTCAAAATTTTTATTTATTTAATTTGTATATTTATGTTTTAGTGTCATTATAATTTGGGATTCAATCAATAAAATATATTCTCACCCATATGAAGATTTGATAGCTCACATTATAATTATGTTACTTAAATTATTATGTTCTTCTTCTTAATAACAGAAGCAGTAAACGTCATAATTAAGCTATAAATATTAATAAATCATCGAATTCTTGATAATTTAATAATACGTCATTGTTTTAGGATACAAATAACTAAGACATCAGTAACGCCACAATTAAACTACCAACGTTCTCAGTTTTTTCATAATATTCGGTTTTAACCGAAAACCGAACCGAATCCGAGTTTGAATTCGGTTTTCGGTTTGGTTCGGTTTTAACTTTGAATTCGGTTTTCGGTTTGGTTTTCGGTTTTGCCTAAAAAAATATCAAAACCGAATACACCGAACCGAATAAACCGAACAAACCGAAAACCGAACCGATGAACACCCCTATTGTTGAGTATAACTCTCCAGGTATCTAAAGAGATTTTACTCAAAGGTTCAACGAAAGTGTATTTCCTGATGATCGTGTCGACTTGCGATTATAATTGGAATATTACAAGGATAAAGATGAAGAGAGAAAGTATGTACCATACAAGGAAGTTTATTGGTGCATAATGAAAAGTCAAGTGAAGCTAAAAGTAACGCCACATCCTAGGGGGAGTATGTTGATCCTCAAGGGAGTTTGATGGTATACAAGTCCGAGTTAAGAAGGAATGTTAATCGAACTAGGTCCTAGGGGGAGTATGTTGGTGCATAAAGGCCCAAGTTCGTATCAACCGAAACAAGTTTAAAGTTAGCCGGGTCAGACGAACGACTAACGGGCCTGACTGACTATCGGGCCCAGTCGAGTATATAATGAAAGCTTAGCTTTCATTTGTGACTAATGATCCTGAAACCCTACAAGGCGGTTTCTCTCTTCCACAGCAGTACCAAAACCCACCCAAGTCGAATAACGACTCTAGGCGTTGATCTAATCCGATCTATACGATCCGGTTCGACTAAATCGACACCCGAAAGTCAACGATTCGCTAGAACATCGATCCGAAGATCCGAATATCTCCAACATAGACCAATCAGCTACGTTCCATTGGTCGGGCCTTTTAGGTGTAAACCCTCTTAGACACCCACAATTTGGAGATTGTGTGATGTCACAACTCCCATAAACCCCACACAACGTGTATCGTTCACAACTATCTGATGTGAGTGATGTATACATAAACCAACCTTGGGTTCGGTTAACCCAATATCATTGTCCCATGTTTCCTTGTGGACTTAAATTTAACCTACTAAAAATTGACTTATTAAGCAATACGAATACACCCGAAATTTCATTTTCATCGGAAGAAAACCAGTTTCTGAAAATTGGATTAGGCCTGTTATTCGTGTTGCCACTATATTTAAGTCCATTCCAAGATCCTAATCTATATTGAATAACATCTCCGTTTTTTTTGAAATATTTGTGGGAGTACATTGAAATCCATATAAATCATATATTTACCTCGAGTCGGATCATTATCACTTTTCCAAGATGTATAATTTGTGACAACACCTCTTTTCAAATTCCTTCCAAATTTCATATCCGGCATGATGGTATCACTTGGTTCATCAAAACTCTGCCAAATGTAATTTTCGGGCCCATTTTGACTATCAAAAACAATAAAATTTGAATTATCAAGTAACTTAGCCACCTCGTTTTCACTCTTTCTTGACAAAATGGATGACCAAATGATTCGATTTGCAGTCGAGTCGCGAAGGACTAGTAAACCTCCATGATTTAGAGTTAGCTCGCCCGACTTGTTACCAATAGGAGTATCTCTGTTAGCAACCCAAATAACAGGTCCAGTTGCAAGATGTTTGTACCATATGCCTAAGTATCGGTTCTGGGTCGTGTTACTTGGGCTAAAGAACCCGAGCTCAAAGGTTTGTTGTGGGGAAACAATTGTTTGACCATCTCTAATGGTTTGGGTCTCGAATATTGTGTCCGCTGCGATGGTGCAACTGATCAAGGTAAGGAAACAAATTAACAGAGTAGCTAGTGCCTTCATTAATGAGGTCAGTTAGTTGTTATTATTGTTTTGTTGGGATTAAAATGGCGATGGCATGTGGAATGGAGATTAACAGGAGGAATAAAAATGGGAAATGGATATGAAAAAGATTAAGTGTAAGTACTACTCTAATATAATATTAAGCTAAATAATTACCCCGTACATCTTTAAAGCTAGATAATTACATGTTTGTTTGCAAATGTCAGACATCATATATAATACAATTAGAGAACTTTTGTCAAGAAAATAATCATTAAATACAATTACTACTTTTAATTTTAATTAGGGTCCTTTAGTGTGACTTTGGTGTTTTTTTGACGGTTGTTCCGGTTGTTGTTGTTGTTCTTATTGGTTCGGGTCGCCTTTTGATAGTCTTTTTATTTGACTTGGTTAGGTAAGGAGTACTCTCAAACATAACACACTTACTTATCAGGATAGACGGACATATGAGCGTCACGTCAATATTTCCTCTTCATCACAAATAAATAATAAATTCACATCCAAACATCACATATTATTATTATTATTATTATTATTATTATTATTATTATTATTATTATTATTATTATTATTATTATTATTACTACTACTAAATAAAAGTTATGAATAGTACTACTCGCACGTTTTATTCACTTGTACACCGCGCAACAAAAGTTATGAATAGTACTATTCACACACTTTATCCACTTGTACACCGCGCAACAATGGTTGTACACCGGAGACAAAAGTTATGAATAGTACTATTTCACGCTTTATTCACTTGTACACCGCGCAACAAAAGTTATGAATAGTACTATTCGCACGCTTTATCCACTTGTACACCGCGCAACAATGGTTGTACACCGGTCACTATTCACGTGAACAGTACTATTCACGGTACTGTAGCAATTTTTTTTTCGTAACAGTTTTTTTTCCCCATTTTTTTTCTTTTTTGGTCTCCTTTATATTTTTCTTCACCCGCAGCAAATATCTACTAGACAAAAAATATGAATAGTACCGATGGTTTCTTTATAATTAGCAGCAGTAAATATCTACTAGGCAAAAAATATAAATAGTACCGATTGTTTCCTTTATATTTTTCTCTACCCGTTGCAACATTTTTTTTTATTTTTTGGTTTCCTTTATATTTTTCTCCACCCGCAGAGATGCACCTATATTGTTAATTTAAAATAACATTTAAATTTTTGACTGGTTATACATTTTAGTTCGACTCGAGTTGCGCTTCAACGACATCATCGTTAAACTAAACGCAATAAAATACATTGAAAACCGAACCCGGCGCGAAGAGAGGGTAAACAACTAGTTATTATTATTACATTACATAAAACATAAAATAAAACAATTATTTAAAAACAAAATGTACTTTCATAAATTTAAATAATATACATTTAAATTTAAAAATAAAACTAAACTTAAACTTTACACTAATAGTTTAAAATACTACATAATTAGTAAAATAGAAATTAAACATATCATTAAAGTTTTCTTCATCGTCTGAATCTTCAAACTCGTTGACATATTTCTCTTCTAACATTCGCCTTAGCTTTCATGACCATACAATATTCATCGGGAGATAAATCCGTTAATACCGGTTGAAAGAGAAGTTGTAAAATTTTTAACATCACGCGTACCGCTTTCCTTGTATGCATAGCTCGTTTGGTAGCTTTCACATAATTAACGATCTTTTGTCAGGATTGATATTATATTTTTAAGAGTTTAATGATTGCATTTTTAAAAAACGTAACATTAAACTGGGGGAATTAATGGTGCACCCTATAATTTGCATGCATGAATGAGGACATAATTGCTTTTGGAGAACGGATGACGTATCTGAAAACTACTAAAAACTAAGTAAAAGGCATTTTTAGCAAACTTGCGTCTTGCGCCTTCCGGGAAGAAATATAAAGAAAGTGTATATTAGGTCTTTTGGTGTATAGCGTAACCCCTGCAGGTCGTGCTTACCACGTAAGCCCAAAGCATTAAGACATTGTGCATATAAACGTACCACGTCAGCATACATGTGGCAAGTAGGTGCGAATCAGACCAGCCAATGTTAGCATGAGACGTGTCTCTGAACAATCCAAAGACTTCGGGTGCCTATAAATAGGGGACATGGGCCATCACTTTTTAAACACTTGGACTTTAACATAGATCACACTTTCTCTCACACAGCTGTTAGTCTCTTTAGACTCCAAGGCAATAGCAGCAAACCGCTAGACAGATCAACTCAGAGTATGAGTCCGGAAATTGACTTCTTAACACTCCACGATTTCTACAACGTCTCCGGGTATGTACGAATTTATATCTGGACGGAAAATAGTCAATCTTTAAGGGTTTGGAGCTTGTACTTATACTTATGACCGCTAGCCGAAATGAAGTATAAACAATATTCCAAGAAGAAAAGGCCATAATGTATTGATCATATGGTAAAGAAGCCTAAGATATGCATGCTTCCAATACGATTACTATCGATCCTATTTACAAAAGGAATTTCTTATAGTTAACTAGTGTTCTTGAGGTTGTCGTAGTTAATGTTTTTCTTCTTCCGGGTAACTTGATCTCCATATGCCTATTTTAATGGTAAATAGTATCATCTAATTGTCCATGTATCCACCATGATAGCGTACCACACCTTCGACGTATTAATGGCCGCTTCGTTAAACCACCACTCACGAAATGTAGGGGACACGGAGACACTCATACATTCTAAAGTCCAATGGCATCGAATCTAGTGTCTTATAAACCTCGGTCAAAGAAAAGTTAAGGTAGGAAGAATATTCTTAGCTCGGCTGAAATGTCCCGTCCTTATTGATTAAAAACGTTCCATATTAATTGATTTCGTTGCGAGGTTTTGACCTCTATATGAGACGTTTTTCAAAGACTGCATTCATTTTTAAAACAAACCATAACCTTTATTTCATAGATAAAGGTTTTAAAAAGCTTTACGTAGATTATCAAATAATGATAATCTAAAATATCCTGTTTACACACGACCATTACATAATGGTTTACAATACAAATATGTTACAACAAAATAAGTTTCTTGAATGCAGTTTTTACACAATATCATACAAGCATGGACTCCAAATCTCGTCCTTATTTAAGTATGCGACAGCGGAAGCTCTTAATAATCACCTGAGAATAAACATGCTTAAAACGTCAACAAAAATGTTGGTGAGTTATAGGTTTAACCTATATATATCAAATCATAATAATAGACCACAAGATTTCATATTTCAATACACATCCCATACATAGAGATAAAAATCATTCATATGGTGAACACCTGGTAACCGACATTAACAAGATGCATATATAAGAATATCCCCATCATTCCGGGACACCCTTCGGATATGATATAAATTTCGAAGTACTAAAGCATCCGGTACTTTGGATGGGGCTTGTTGGGCCCGATAGATCTATCTTTAGGATTCGCGTCAATTAGGGTGTCTGTTCCCTAATTCTTAGATTACCAGACTTAATAAAAAGGGGCATATTCGATTTCGATAATTCAACCATAGAATGTAGTTTCACGTACTTGTGTCTATTTTGTAAATCATTTATAAAACTTGCATGTATTCTCATCCCAAAAATATTAGATTTTAAAAGTGGGACTATAACTCACTTTCACAGATTTTTACTTCGTCGGGAAGTAAGACTTGGCCACTGGTTGATTCACGAACCTATAACAATATATACATATATATCAAAGTATGTTCAAAATATATTTACAACACTTTTAATATATTTTGATGTTTTAAGTTTATTAAGTCAGCTGTCCTCGTTAGTAACCTACAACTAGTTGTCCACAGTTAGATGTACAGAAATAAATCGATAAATATTATCTTGAATCAATCCACGACCCAGTGTATACGTATCTCAGTATTGATCACAACTCAAACTATATATATTTTGGAATCAACCTCAACCCTGTATAGCTAACTCCAACATTCACATATAGAGTGTCTATGGTTGTTCCGAAATATATATAGATGTGTCGACATGATAGGTCGAAACATTGTATACGTGTCTATGGTATCTCAAGATTACATAATATACAATACAAGTTGATTAAGTTATGGTTGGAATAGATTTGTTACCAATTTTCACGTAGCTAAAATGAGAAAAATTATCCAATCTTGTTTTACCCATAACTTCTTCATTTTAAATCCGTTTTGAGTGAATCAAATTGCTATGGTTTCATATTGAACTCTATTTTATGAATCTAAACAGAAAAATTATAGGTTTATAGTCGGAAAAATAAGTTACAAGTCGTTTTTGTAAAGGTAGTCATTTCAGTCGAAAGAACGACGTCTAGATGACCATTTTAGAAAACATACTTCCACTTTGAGTTTAACCATAATTTTTGGATATAGTTTCATGTTCATAATAAAAATCATTTTCTCAGAATAACAACTTTTAAATCAAAGTTTATCATAGTTTTTAATTAACTAACCCAAAACAGCCCGCGGTGTTACTACGACGGCGTAAATCCGGTTTTACGGTGTTTTTCTTGTTTTCAGGTTTTAAATCATTAAGTTAGCATATCATATAGATATAGAACATGTGTTTAGTTGATTTTAAAAGTCAAGTTAGAAGGATTAACTTTTGTTTGCGAACAAGTTTAGAATTAACTAAACTATGTTCTAGTGATTACAAGTTTAAACCTTTGAATAAGATAGCTTTATATGTATGAATCGAATGATGTTATGAACATCATTACTACCTTAAGTTCCTTGGATAAACCTACTGGAAAAGAGAAAAATGGATCTAGCTTCAAAGGATCCTTGGATGGCTCGAAGTTCTTGAAGCAGAATCATGACACGAAAACAAGTTCAAGTAAGATCATCACTTGAAATAAGATTGTTATAGTTATAGAAATTGAACCAAAATTTGAATATGATTATTACCTTGTATTAGAATGATAACCTACTGTAAGAAACAAATATTTCTTGAGGTTGGATGATCACCTTACAAGATTGGAAGTGAGCTAGCAAACTTGAAAGTATTCTTGATTTTATGTAACTAGAACTTGTAGAATATATGAAGAACACTTAGAACTTGAAGATAGAACTTGAGAGAGATCAATTAGATGAAGAAAATTGAAGAATGAAAGTGTTTGTAGGTGTTTTTGGTCGTTGGTGTATGGATTAGATATAAAGGATATGTAATTTTGTTTTCATGTAAATAAGTCATGAATGATTACTCATATTTTTGTAATTTTATGAGATATTTCATGCTAGTTGCCAAATGATGGTTCCCACATGTGTTAGGTGACTCACATGGGCTGCTAAGAGCTGATCATTGGAGTGTATATACCAATAGTACATACATCTAAAAGCTGTTTATTGTACGAGTACGAATACGGGTGCATACGAGTAGAATTGTTGATGAAACTGAACGAGGATGTAATTGTAAGCATTTTTGTTAAGTAGAAGTATTTTGATAAGTGTATTGAAGTCTTTCAAAAGTGTATAAATACATATTAAAACACTACATGTATATACATTTTAACTGAGTCGTTAAGTCATCGTTAGTCGTTACATGTAAGTGTTGTTTTTAAACCTTTAGGTTAACGGTCTTGTTAAATGTTGTTAACCCAATGTTTATAATATCAAATGAGATTTTAAATTATTATATTATCATGATATTATCATGTATGAATATCTCTTAATATGATATATATACATTAAATGTCTTTACAACGATAATCGTTACATATATGTCTCGTTTAAAAATCATTAAGTTAGTAGTCTTGTTTTTACATATGTAGTTCATTGTTAATATACTTAATGATATGTTTACTTATCATAGTATCATGTTAACTATATTTATATCCATATATATGTCATCATATAGTTTTTACAAGTTTTAACGTTCGTGAATCACCGGTCAACTTGGGTGGTCAATTGTCTATATGAAACATATTTCAATTAATCAAGTCTTAACAAGTTTGATTGCTTAACATGTTGGAAACATTTAATCATGTAAATATCAATCTCAATTTATAAATATAAACATGGAAAAGTTCGGGTCACTACAGTACCTACCCGTTAAATAAATTTCGTCCCGAAATTTTAAGCTGTTGAAGGTGTTGACGAATCTTCTGGAAATAGATGTGGGTATTTCTTCTTCATCTGATCTTCACGCTCCCAGGTGAACTCGGGTCCTCTACGAGCATTCCATCGAACCTTAACAATTGGTATCTTGTTTTACTTAAGTCTTTTAACCTCACGATCCATTATTTCGACGGGTTCTTCGATGAATTGAAGTTTTTCGTTGATTTGGATTTCATCTAACGGAATAGTGAGATCTTCTTTAGCAAAACATTTCTTCAAATTCGAGACGTGGAAAGTGTTATGTACAGCCGCGAGTTGTTGAGGTAAATCAAGTCGGTAAGCTACTAGTCCGACACGATCAATAATCTTGAATGGTCCAATATACCTTGGATTTAATTTCCCTCGTTTACTAAATCGAACAACGCCTTTCCAAGGTGCAACTTTAAGCATGACCATCTCTCCAATTTCAAATTCTATATCTTTTCTTTTAATGTCAGCGTAGCTCTTTTGTCGACTTTGGGCGGTTTTCAACCGTTGTTGAATTTGGATGATCTTCTCGGTAGTTTCTTGTATAATCTCCGGACCCGTAATCTGTCTATCCCCCACTTCACTCCAACAAATCGGAGACCTGCACTTTCTACCATAAAGTGCTTCAAACGGCGCCATCTCAATGCTTGAATGGTAGCTGTTGTTGTAGAAAAATTCTGCTAACGGTAGATGTCGATCCCAACTGTTTCCGAAATCAATAACACATGCTCGTAGCATGTCTTCAAGCGTTTGTATCGTCCTTTCGCTCTGCCCATCAGTTTGTGGATGATAGGCAGTACTCATGTCTAGACGAGTTCCTAATGCTTGCTGTAATGTCTGCCAGAATCTTGAAATAAATCTGCCATCCCTATCAGAGATAATAGAGATTGGTATTCCATGTCTGGAGACGACTTCCTTCAAATACAGTCGTGCTAACTTTTCCATCTTGTCATCTTCTCTTATTGGCAGGAAGTGTGCTGATTTGGTGAGACGATCAACTATTACCCAAATAGTATCAAAACCACTTGCAGTCCTTGGCAATTTAGTGATGAAATCCATGGTAATGTTTTCCCATTTCCACTCCGGGATTTCGGGTTGTTGAAGTAGACCTGATGGTTTCTGATGCTCAGCTTTGACCTTAGAACACGTCAAACATTCTCCTACGTATTTAGCAACATCGGCTTTCATACCCGGCCACCAAAAATGTTTCTTGAGATCCTTGTACATCTTCCCCGTTCCAGGATGTATTGAGTATCTGGTTTTATGAGCTTCTCTAAGTACCATTTCTCTCATATCTCCAAATTTTGGTACCCAAATCCTTTCAGCCCTATACCGGGTTCCGTCTTCCCGAATATTAAGATGCTTCTCCGATCCTTTGGGTATTTCATCCTTTAAATTTCCCTCTTTTAAAACTCCTTGTTGCGCCTCCTTTATTTGAGTAGTAATGTTATTATGAATCATTATATTCATTGATTTTACTCGAATAGGTTCTCTGTCCTTCCTGCTCAAGGCATCGGCTACCACATTTGCCTTCCCCGGGTGGTAACGAATCTCAAAGTCGTAATCATTCAATAATTCAATCCACCTACGCTGCCTCATATTCAGTTGTTTCTGATTAAATATGTGTTGAAGACTTTTGTGGTCGGTATATATAATACTTTTGACCCCATATAAGTAGTGCCTCCAAGTCTTTAATGCAAAAATAACCGCGCCTAATTCCAAATCATGCGTCGTATAATTTTGTTCGTGAATCTTCAATTGTCTAGACGCATAAGCAATCACCTTCGTTCGTTGCATTAATACACAACCGAGACCTTGCTTTGATGCATCACAATAAATCACAAAATCATCATTCCCTTCAGGCAATGACAATATAGGTGCCGTAGTTAGCTTTTTCTTCAATAACTGAAACGCTTTCTCTTGTTCATCATTCCATTCAAATTTCTTCCCTTTATGCGTTAATGCAGTCAAGGGTTTTGCTATTCTGGAAAAGTCTTGGATGAACCTTCTGTAGTAACCAGCTAGTCCTAAAAACTGTCGTATGTGTTTCGGAGTTTTCGGGGTTTCCCACTTTTCAACAGTTTCTATCTTTGCCGGATCCACCTTAATACCTTCTTTGTTCACTATGTGACCGAGGAATTGAACTTCTTCCAACCAAAATGCACACTTTGAAAACTTAGCGTACAATTCTTCCTTCCTCAATACTTCTAACACCTTTCTCAAATGTTCACCGTGTTCTTGGTCATTCTTTGAGTAAATAAGTATGTCATCAATGAAAACAATGACAAACTTGTCAAGGTATGGTCCACACACTCGGTTCATAAGGTCCATGAACACAGCTGGTGCATTAGTTAAACCAAACGGCATGACCATAAACTCGTAATGACCGTAACGTGTTCTGAAAGCAGTCTTTGGAATATCATCTTCTTTCACCCGCATTTGATGATACCCGGAACGTAAGTCAATCTTTGAATAAACAGACGAGCCTTGTAGTTGATCAAATAAGTCATCGATTCTAGGTAGTGGGTAGCGGTTCTTGATGGTAAGTTTGTTCAACTCTCGGTAGTCGATACACACCCTGAATGTACCATCTTTCTTCTTGACAAACAAAACAGGAGCTCCCCACGGTGATGTGCTTGGTCAAATGAAACCACGCTCTAAAAGTTTTTGTAATTGGCTTTGTAGTTCTTTCATCTCGCTGGGTGCGAGTCTGTAAGGAGCACGAGCTATTGGTGCAGCTCCTGGTACAAGATCTATTTGAAATTCAACGGATCGATGTGGGGGTAATCCCGGTAATTCTTTCGGAAATACATCAGGAAATTCTTTTGCGACGGGAACATCATTGATGCTCTTTTCTTCAGTTTGTACTTTCTCGACGTGTGCTAGAACAGCATAGCAACCTTTTCTTATTAGTTTTTGTGCCTTCAAATTACTAATAAGATGTAGCTTCGTGTTGCCCTTTTCTCCGTACACCATTAAGGGTTTTCCTTTTTCTCGTATAATGCGAATTGTATTTTTGTAACAAACGATCTCCGCTTTCACTTCTTTCAACCAGTCCATACCGATTATCACATCAAAACTCCCTAACTCTACTGGTATCAAATCAATCTTAAATGTTTCGCTAACCAGTTTAATTTCTCGATTCCGACATATATTATCTGCTGAAATTAATTTACCATTTGCTAATTCGAGTAAAAATTTACTATCCAAAGGCGTCAATGGACAACTTAATTTAGCACAAAAATCTCTACTCATATAGCTTCTATCCGCACCCGAATCAAATAAAACGTAAGCAGATGTATTGTCAATAAGAAACGTACCCGTAACAAGCTCCGGGTCTTCCTGTGCCTCTGCCGCATTAATATTGAAAACTCTTCCACGGCCTTGTCCATTCGTGTTCTCCTGGTTCGGGCAATTTCTAATAATGAGGCCCGGTTTTCCACATTTATAACAAACTACATTGGCATAACTTGCTCCGACACTACTTGCTCCGCCATTACTCGTTCCGACACCATTTGTTCCTTTCGTTCTATTAACCCCTGGTCCGTAGACCTCACACTTCGCCGCGCTATGACCATTTCTTTTACACTTGTTGCAAAATTTGGTGCAGAACCCCGAGTGATTCTTTTCACACCTTTGGCATAGCTGTTTCTGATTGTTGTTGTTGTTGCGGTTATTATTGTTGTTGGGATGATTGTTGTAGTTGCTGTTGTTGTTGTTGTTGTTGTTGTTGGGCCATTTGTTGTAGTTGCGATTGATGTTGCGATTATTGGGATAATTGTTGCGATTATTGTTGTAATTGCTGTTGTTGTTGTATTGGTGATTCTTATCACCGTTTTCCTCCCACTTTCTTTTGACTTGCTTCACATTGGCCTCTTCAGCAGTCTGTTCTTTAATTCTTTCTTCAATCTGGTTCACGAGTTTGTGAGCCATTCTACATGCCTGTTGTATGGAGGCGGGCTCATGTGAACTTATATCTTCTTGGATTCTTTCCGGTAATCCTTTCACAAACGCGTCGATCTTCTCTTCCTCATCTTCGAATGCTCCCGGACACAATAGGCACAATTCTGTGAATCGTCTTTCGTACGTGGTAATATCAAATCCTTGGGTTCGTAACCCTCTAAGTTCTGTCTTGAGCTTATTGACCTCGGTTCTGGGACGGTACTTCTCGTTCATCAAGTGCTTGAATGCTGACCACGGTAGTGCGTACGCATCGTCTTGTCCCACTTGCTCTAGATAGGTATTCCACCATGTTAACGCAGAACCTGTGAAGGTATGCGTAGCGTACTTTACTTTGTCCTCTTCAGTACACTTACTTATGGCAAACACCGATTCGACCTTCTCGGTCCACCGTTTCAATCCGATCGGTCCTTCGGTTCCATCAAATTCCAAAGGTTTGCAGGCAGTGAATTCTTTGTAGGTGCATCCTACACGATTTCCTGTACTGCTAGATCCAAGGTTATTGTTGGTATGTAGCGCAGCCTGTACTGCGGCTATGTTTGAAGCTAGAAAAGTACGAAATTCCTCTTCATTCATATTCACGGTGTGTCGAGTAGTCGGTGCCATTTCCTTCAAAATAGTTAAATGGAACAAGTTAATCATACAGAATATTAAGAGTAGTTAATAGTATTTCGTAGCATAATATGAACTCATTTATAAAAGCTTTTTCTTCATATTAGCGTTTTATAAGTTTAAATTCGGGTAGTACCTACCCGTTAAGTTCATACTTAGTAGCTAATATACAATTCAACTACTACAATTCTATATGAAAAACTGATTATAATAATATTTCGCGTTCAAACTTTTATACAATATTTTACAAACTTACAATACCGCTTATTTTACATAAAGCATGAAATATAGCACACAATAACTTTGATACAAGATAGTTGTGAAGATAATTCTAGCTAGTACACAAGTCGTTCAGCAAAGGCAATAAAGACACGTAATTCATACGTCCAGAAACAAGTCATGCATTCTGGTTTTACTAGGACTACTTCCCATCCTTGGTCTTGTGCAACATAACCGTTATGGCCGTTGATAAGACAGTGTGTTGTAACGTCGTCAAAGGGACGAGGGTTACGTAATGTCCAACAGTCCCGTAGCAATCTAAAAACCTCATTTCTTACCCCAATTACCGACTCCGTCACTTGTGGAAACGTTTTGTTTAATTGTTGTAGCCCGATGTTCTTGTTCTCACTTTGGTGAGAAGCGAACATTACTAATCCGTAAGCATAACATGCTTCTTTATGTTGCATGTTAGCCGCTTTTTCTAAATCACGAAGTCCAATATTCGGATATATTGAGTCAAAATAATTTCTTAACCCGTTGCGTAAAATAGCATTTGGGTTCCCCGCAATATATGCGTCAAAGTAAACACATCGTAACTTATGGGTTTCCCAATGTGATATCCCCCATCTTTCAAACGAAAGTCTCTTATAAACCAAGACATTCTTGGAACGTTCTTCGAATGTCTTACAAACTGATCTCGCCTAAAATAGTTGTGCCGAGGAATTCTGGCCGACTCTAGACAAGATTTCATCAATCATGTCTCCGGGTAGGTCTCTTAAAATATTGGGTTGTCTATCCATTTTGTGTTTTTAAACTGTAAAATAGACAAGAGTTAGATTCATAAAAAAAATACTTATTAATACAAGCAATTTTTACATATATCATAAAGCATACGAACACTATATTACATATATTACACCACACGAATACAACTATCTTATTCCGACTCACTCGTTTCTTCTTCTTCGGTTTTGGTTCGTTTTGCCAAGTTTCTAGGGATATATGATGTTCCCCTAATACGAGCCGTCGTTATCCACATTGGTTTAGAAAAACCTGGTGGTTTAGAGGTTCCCGGGTCATTGTTACAACTTAAGGACTTCGGGGGTTGACGATACATATAAAGTTCATTGGGGTTGGAATTAGATTTCTCTATTTTTATGCCCTTTCCCTTATTATTTTCTTTTGCCTTTTTAAATTCAGTTGGGGTAATTTCTATAACATCATCGGAATTCTCGTCGGAATCCGATTCATCGGAGAATTGGTAATCCTCCCAATATTTTGCTTCCTTGGCGGAAACACCATTGACCATAATTAATCTTGGTCGGTTGGTTGAGGATTTTCTTTTACTTAACCGTTTTATTATTTCTCCCACCGGTTCTATTTCTTCATCCGGTTCCGATTCTTCTTCCGGTTCCGATTCTTCTTCCGGTTCCGACTCTTTTTCCGGTTCCTCTTCGGGAACTTGTGAATCAGTCCACGAATCATTCCAATTTACATTTGACTCTTCATTATTATTAGGTGAGTCAATGGGACTTGTTCTAGAGGTAGACATCTATCACATAATATCAAACGCGTTAAGAGATTAATATATCACATAATATTCACATGTTAAAAATATATAGTTTCCAACAAAATTTGTTAAGCAATCATTTTTCAAGTAAACACGATCGAAGTCCAGACTCACTAATGCATCCTAACAAACTCGATAAGACACACTAATGCAAAATTCTGGTTCTCTAAGACCAACGCTCGGATACCAACTGAAATGTCCCGTTCTTATTGATTAAAAACGTTCCATATTAATTGATTTCGTTGCGAGGTTTTGACCTCTATATGAGACGTTTTTCAAAGACTGCATTCATTTTTAAAACAAACCATAACCTTTATTTCATAGATAAAGGTTTTAAAAAGCTTTACGTAGATTATCAAATAATGATAATCTAAAATATCCTGTTTACACACGACCATTACATAATGGTTTACAATACAAATATGTTACAACAAAATAAGTTTCTTGAATGCAGTTTTTACACAATATCATACAAGCATGAACTCCAAATCTCGTCCTTATTTAAGTATGCGACAGCGGAAGCTCTTAATAATCACCTGAGAATAAACATGCTTAAAACGTCAACAAAAATGTTGGTGAGTTATAGGTTTAACCTATATATATCAAATCATAATAATAGACCACAAGATTTCATATTTCAATACACATCCCATACATAGAGATAAAAATCATTCATATGGTGAACACCTGGTAACCGACATTAACAAGATGCATATATAAGAATATCCCCATCATTCCGGGACACCCTTCGGATATGATATAAATTTCGAAGTACTAAAGCATCCGGTACTTTGGATGGGGTTTGTTAGGCCCAATAGATCTATCTTTAGGATTCGCGTCAATTAGGGTGTCTGTTCCCTAATTCTTAGATTACCAGACTTAATAAAAAGGGGCATATTCGATTTCGATAATTCAACCATAGAATGTAGTTTCACGTACTTGTGTCTATTTTGTAAATCATTTATAAAACCTGCATGTATTCTCATCCCAAAAATATTAGATTTTAAAAGTGGGACTATAACTCACTTTCACAGATTTTTACTTCGTCGGGAAGTAAGACTTGGCCACTGGTTGATTCACGAACCTATAACAATATATACATATATATCAAAGTATGTTCAAAATATATTTACAACACTTTTAATATATTTTGATGTTTTAAGTTTATTAAGTCAGCTGTCCTCGTTAGTAACCTACAACTAGTTGTCCACAGTTAGATGTACAGAAATAAATCGATAAATATTATCTTGAATCAATCCACGACCCAGTGTATACGTATCTCAGTATTGATCACAACTCAAACTATATATATTTTGGAATCAACCTCAACCCTGTATAGCTAACTCCAACATTCACATATAGAGTGTCTATGGTTGTTCCGAAATATATATAGATGTGTCGACATGATAGGTCGAAACATTGTATACGTGTCTATGGTATCTCAAGATTACATAATATACAATACAAGTTGATTAAGTTATGGTTGGAATAGATTTGTTACCAATTTTCACGTAGCTAAAATGAGAAAAATTATCCAATCTTGTTTTACCCATAACTTCTTCATTTTAAATCCGTTTTGAGTGAATAAAATTGCTATGGTTTCATATTGAACTCTATTTTATGAATCTAAACAGAAAAATTATAGGTTTATAGTCGGAAAAATAAGTTACAAGTCGTTTTTGTAAAGGTAGTCATTTCAGTCGAAAGAACGACGTCTAGATGACCATTTTAGAAAACATACTTCCACTTTGAGTTTAACCATAATTTTTGGATATAGTTTCATGTTCATAATAAAAATCATTTTCTCAGAATAACAACTTTTAAATCAAAGTTTATCATAGTTTTTAATTAACTAACCCAAAACAGCCCGCGGTGTTACTACGACGGCGTAAATCCGGTTTTACGGTGTTTTTCGTGTTTCCAGGTTTTAAATCATTAAGTTAGCATATCATATAGATATAGAACATGTGTTTAGTTGATTTTAAAAGTCAAGTTAGAAGGATTAACTTTTGTTTGCGAACAAGTTTAGAATTAACTAAACTATGTTCTAGTGATTACAAGTTTAAACCTTCGAATAAGATAGCTTTATATGTATGAATCGAATGATGTTATGAACATCATTACTACCTTAAGTTCCTTGGATAAACCTACTGGAAAAGAGAAAAATGGATCTAGCTTCAACGGATCCTTGGATGGCTCGAAGTTCTTGAAGCAGAATCATGACACGAAAACAAGTTCAAGTAAGATCATCACTTGAAATAAGATTGTTATAGTTATAGAAATTGAACCAAAATTTGAATATGATTATTACCTTGTATTAGAATGATAACCTACTGTAAGAAACAAATATTTCTTGAGGTTGGATGATCACCTTACAAGATTGGAAGTGAGCTAGCAAACTTGAAAGTATTCTTGATTTTATGTAACTAGAACTTGTAGAATATATGAAGAACACTTAGAACTTGAAGATAGAACTTGAGAGAGATCAATTAGATGAAGAAAATTGAAGAATGAAAGTGTTTGTAGGTGTTTTTGGTCGTTGGTGTATGGATTAGATATAAAGGATATGTAATTTTGTTTTCATGTAAATAAGTCATGAATGATTACTCATATTTTTGTAATTTTATGAGATATTTCATGCTAGTTGCCAAATGATGGTTCCCACATGTGTTAGGTGACTCACATGGGCTGCTAAGAGCTGATCATTGGAGTGTATATACCAATAGTACATACATCTAAAAGCTGTGTATTGTACGAGTACGAATACGGGTGCATACGAGTAGAATTGTTGATGAAACTGAACGAGGATGTAATTGTAAGCATTTTTGTTAAGTAGAAGTATTTTAATAAGTGTATTGAAGTCTTTCAAAAGTGTATAAATACATATTAAAACACTACATGTATATACATTTTAACTGAGTCGTTAAGTCATCGTTAGTCGTTACATGTAAGTGTTGTTTTTAAACCTTTAGGTTAACGGTCTTGTTAAATGTTGTTAACCCAATGTTTATAATATCAAATGAGATTTTAAATTATTATATTATCATGATATTATCATGTATGAATATCTCTTAATATGATATATATACATTAAATGTCTTTACAACGATAATCGTTACATATATGTCTCGTTTAAAAATCATTAAGTTAGTAGTCTTGTTTTTACATATGTAGTTCATTGTTAATATACTTAATGATATGTTTACTTATCATAGTATCATGTTAACTATATATATATCCATATATATGTCATCATATAGTTTTTACAAGTTTTAACGTTCGTGAATCACCGGTCAACTTGGGTGGTCAATTGTCTATATGAAACATATTTCAATTAATCAAGTCTTAACAAGTTTGATTGCTTAACATGTTGGAAACATTTAATCATGTAAATATCAATCTCAATTTATAAATATAAACATGGAAAAGTTCGGGTCACTACATCGGCTGCCCACAAATACAATTAAGAAAAGGGACAAGTTTGCTTTTCCTTTGTAAGAAATCATTTTAGGAAACTCAACTAATCTTTCCAAAATGCACGGGGAACTAAGCCTCCAAATGTGGTATTTCTTATCTATAAATAAAGAGGCATAAACCTTGAATATGATATATTCTCATTACACAATCAACTCAATGACATATTGCATAGATCCTTTACATTCACTCTTATTAGTTATCTCCGTGATTATAACCACCTAACCTTATCTCTTCGATAAGGCTTGTCGAAAAATGTACAAAAACACAACATGTTACTCCCTACGTCCCATTTTGATAGTCCAGTATTCTTTTTGGGCTGTCACAAATTAATAGTCCATTTTCATAAATAAATAAGAATAATAGGGTAAATTTCCCTTATGTACTTAACTTTTGCATATAAGACAAATAAATAGGTAAAAAGTAAGGGGTAAAACTGTAAAGTAAATAAAAAGTACATGTGACAGTCACTTTTTCTTAAACTGTGTGTTTTTGTCAGTGGACTATTAATATGAGACGGATGAAGTATTAGTTAACGAAACCATATAACTAACGTTAGGTTTAAGACCACCAATGTGCGTTTTAAAACCATAGAGACACCCGGTATAAGTTTAAAAAGTAAAAGACTATCGGTATAATTTTGGGTAAATCAGAGGGACCAATAGTATGATTAACCCTTTTATTTATTTAATTTATATAAAACAAAATTGTCGAAATCGTCCTTGTATTAATGCTCTTATCGGTTTCATTTCTCCTAAGTAAAAGTTGCACAAATTACCTTAAAATTAGTTTTTTTTTCCAATTATATGTGTGTGTGTGTGTGTGTGTCTATATATATATATATATATATATATATATATATATATATATATATATATATATATATATATATATATATATATATATATATTACATATCATTAACAAAATATGTATGGTAAATACTTTCAAATGATGAGTGTCGTTGACACAAAATAATACACTGATGCAAAGTTTGTCGTTCAAAAAAAATATCACCATTAAAATGTACCAATTGTAATACACTGGTTGTGTTAGTTATTTAGCTTCGATTCAGAATTTGTCTATCGAGAGTCCTTCGCATGAAAATATTGATGTTGTTCGAGAGTTTCCCGATGTATTTCCTGATGAATTGCAGGGTTTGCCTCCAGTCCGTGAAGTTAAAATTTCGATTGATTTGATTCCTGGTTCCCAACCGATATCAAAAGCTCCTTATCGTATGGCACCACTCGAGTTGCAAGAACTCAAGGAGCAATTGCAAGAACTGATAGATTGTGGTTTTATTCGACCAAGTGTGTCCCCTTGAGGTGCGCCAGTTTTGTTTGTCAAGAAGAAGGATGGTAGCATGAGACTTTGCATTGATTATCGCGAGTTAAATCGTAGCACTATTCGAAACCGTTATCCGCTTCCACGTATTGATGATTTGTTTGATCAGCTGCAAGGTTCGAAGTATTTTTCTAAGATTGATCTTACGTCTGGGTATCATCAGCTCCGTGTTAAAGAAGAAGATATCCCTAAGACTGCTTTCCGCACTCGTTATGGGCACTATGAGTTTTTAGTGATGCCGTTTGGATTAACTAATGCTCCTGCGGTTTTCATGGATCTAATGAACCGTGTGTTCCATGAGTATTTGGATAAGTTTGTGATCGTATTCATTGATGATATCTTGGTATTCTCAAAGAGTAAAGAAGAGCATGAGAATCATCTCCGTGTTGTACTGGAAACCCTCCAAAGTAAGAAATTGTTTTGCAAAGTTCTCTAAATGTGAATTCTGGTTGCAACGAGTTGCCTTTCTGGGTCATGTTGTATCAGCTGATGGTATAATGATGGATCCAGCGAAAATTGAGGCTATTACAAATTTGTCAAGACCTACTTCTGTTGTTGAGGTTCAAAGTTTTCTTAGTTTAGCTGGTTATTATCGAAGATTTGTTGAACGTTTTTCGACGATTGCTTTGCCGCTTTCCAAGTTGTTGAGGAAAGGGGAAAAGTTTGTGTGGACCGATGAAC
Source organism: Rutidosis leptorrhynchoides (assembly GCF_046630445.1). Classification (NCBI taxonomy): domain Eukaryota; kingdom Viridiplantae; phylum Streptophyta; class Magnoliopsida; order Asterales; family Asteraceae; genus Rutidosis; species Rutidosis leptorrhynchoides. The sequence goes on along the minus strand of NC_092343.1, from coordinate 332,044,585 downwards.
GACAAAAGAGTTTCGATGAGTTAAAGAAAAGACTTGTATCAACTCCTATTCTTGCATTGCCGTCAGGGAGTGGGGGTTTTCAAATCTATAGTGATGCTTCTAAGCATGGTTTGGGTTGTGTTTTGATGCAACACGGTAAGGTAATTGCTTATGCCTCGAGGCAGTTGAAACCCTATGAGGTTAATTACCCTACTCATGATTTGGAGTTAGCTGCTGTGATTTTTGCGTTGAAAATATGGAGGCATTACCTTTACGGAGAAACTTGTGATATTTTCACCTATCACAAGAGTCTCAAATACATATTCACGCAAAAAGAGATAAATATGAGACAACGAAGGTGGCATGAGTTATTGAAGGATTATGATGAAAACATTCAATACCATCTGGGTAAAGCGAATGTGGTAGCCGACGCTTTGAGTAGAAAGACCTTTGGTAGTATCTCATGTTTGGTTACTCACATTTGAGAATTCGAAAGACTTGATATGGGATTGAGTAAAAGAGGAGCATCGGGGATGTTGGAAAATTTAAAACTCGTTTCCAATTTAATTTCAAGAATAAAAGAAGCTTAATTGGATGATGGGGATTTGTGGACAGTGTTTCAAAATTTCGAAGAGGGTAAAGTGAAAGAGTTTAGAGAAGATGATGATTGGGATATTTGGTGTGGGAGTCGATTGTGTGTTCCTAATGATGATTCTATTCGTGAGGCTCTGTTGTCTGAGGCTCACAGCTCACCTTTTTCTGTACATCCTGGTTCGACCAAAATGTATCAGGATTTAAAGCAGCACTTTTAGTGGAGTGGAATGAAGAAAGACGTTGCTAGATATGTTGGGAAGTGCCTTACTTGTCAACAAGTAAAGATCGAGCACCAACATGCTAGTGGTTTGTTGCAGCCGTTGGACATCCACGTGTGGAAGTGGGATGATATCTCAATGGATTTTATCTATGGGTTACCAAAGACAAGTAAAAGGCATGATGCGATTTGGGTGGTGATTGATAGGTTAACCAAATCGGCACATTTCTTGCCTATTCGTATGGATTATTCGGTAAGTAAGCTATCCGAGCTTTTTCAGCAAGAAATTGTGAGATTACACGGGGTTCCTTCGTCCATCATATCCGATCATGACCCCCCGATTTACATCTATATTTTGGAAGGCTTTACAGAAAGCTTGGGGTGCGCGATTGAAGCTTAGTACTGCTTTTCATCCACAAATTGATGGACAGTCTGAGCATACGATACAGATTTTAGAAGATATGCTTCGAGCGTGTGCCCTAGATTTGAAGGGAAATTGGGATGAGTATGAAATGTCCCGTTCATATTGATTATAAACGTTCCATATTAATTGATTTCGTTGCGAAGTTTTGACCTCTATATGAGACGTTTTTCAAAGACTGCATTTGTTTTAAAAACAAACCATAACTTTTATTTTATCGACAAAGTTAAAAGGACACCACCTAGATTATCAGAAATGATAATCTAAAATATCACACTTACACACTACCAATACATATTGGTTTACAATATTAATATGTTACAACAAAGTAAATTTCGAATGCAGTTTTAAACAATATTATACAAGCATGCTGACTCCAAATCTTGTCCATATATTAGCATGCAACAGCGGAAGCTCTTAATAATCACCTGAGAATAAACATGCTTTAAACGTCAACAAAAATGTTAGTGAGTTATAGGTTTAACCTATATATTTATCAAATCGCAATAATAGACCACAAGATTTCATATTTCAATATCCATCCCATATATAGAGATAAAAATCATTCATATGGTGAACACCTAGTAACCGACATTAACAAGATGCATATAAGAATATCCCCATCATTCCGGGACATCCATCGGACATGATATTAAAACTCGAAGTACTAAAGCATCCGGTACTTTGGATGGGGTTTGTTAGGCCCAATAGATCTTTCTTTAGGATTCGCGTCAATTAGGCGTGCACTAATTCTCAAAATTAGTGATGGTCCCTAATTCTTAGGCTACCAAGAAAAATGGGCATATTCGGCTTCGATCATTCAACCATAGTAAGTAGTTTCATGTACTTGTGTCTATTTTGTAAAACATTTATAAAGCTGCATGTATTCTCATCACAAAAATATTAGATTTTAAAAGTGTAACATCCCGCCTTTTTCCGTCAACTTTTCCGTTTAACTATTTAAGTTCCGTTAGATGTTTATAACACATCTCGTTAATATGCGTTTGAATTATCTTGTTAGGTAATTCCCGCACCCGATTTAAGTTGAGGGACCAATCTTGCCAAATGTTGAAACTTGTGACTAGGTCAAAGAGTCAAACTCTCATTCTATCCATTCATTCATCTCTTCCAATTTCTTAATACTTCAACTTTTCCTCTCAACTTCAAGAACAAAGATTCATCATCCAAAACCGAGCTAGTGATCTTCTTGCCAAACAAAATATATATTTGAACTCCTCGTGATCTCCTCTTCGACTTCATACCGGTTTCATCAATTTTGGGTAACTTTCTAAAATCACTAATTCTTGTGTTCTTGAGATTTTTAAGTTATAAGGTTGTTAATTAGTGTCTATGGCTCGAGTCTAGTTTGTTTATGTGATTTATATGCTCGATCTCGTTGTTTTAGTGTAACTAGCATGAACTTGAATTTTGTTGTGTTGTTCTTGAATTTAGGATGATCATATGTTGTTAGATGTTAAAAGTTGATGTTTTAATTGTGTTACTAGCATCACTAGCTTCAATTTGATGTGTAGGTTGCCTTAGAAAACTTCATGAACTTGATTATTGATTTTGGTGAATTTGGGTTAGGGTTTGATGAACTTGAAATGGACTTTTGATGCATTGAATGCCATGGATTATTATTGGTAAGTGGTTAGTTGGATTGTATGCTTGATTACCTTCAAAACGGCATATCATATGTATAAATTGGATTCCCGAAACTTAAATTGCAATTGATGAATTTGAAACTTGAAAATAAACCTTTATTGGTCACTTGACGGGATTGTGGTTATAGTATATGATGTTTCTGCGGGATGAAAAGTGTTTAGTTGCGTTCCTTGTCGAAAGAGCTTTCCGATGATATAAAATACATGTCCTAATTGTTTGCGGTTTGTAAAATGTGTTGGTTTGTGTTTTGGTTCGTGCAATTGAGAAATTCAGCAAACAGGGCCTGGGAGAAGATCAGGACGCCGTCTAGCATCACGGGACGCCGTCCCAACCTTTATATTGGGACGCCGTCTAGCATCACGGGACGCCGTCCCAACCTTTATATTGGGACGCCGTCTAGCAACCTGGGACGCCGTCCCATTGTGCTAAAACTGGCTGTTACTTTGGTCATTTGACGTGAAAATGTTTGCTATGCTACGGACCTCCGATTAACATGAAACTTGGCCAACATGCTCATATATGATTATATAACTTAGAAAAATTGTCGGATACCCGACCCGACCCCGTTGACTTTGACTTTGACCAAGTTTGACTTTTAATCAAACTTAACCAAATGGTTGTGCAATCGTTCTAACATGCTTTTATACTTGTATCTTGCATGAAACATGACAACTTGATTCACATGCTACATTATTGAGTCGTAACGAGCCATAGGACTAATTGAACATCTTTGACCTATCGTGTTTACCGTTATTGATACAAACCTATTGTTTAGGTCAAGACTAGCATTGTTCTTTGCACACGTTTACTTGTCGAAGTACTTGACTACTCGTGCACTCAAGGTGAGATCATAGTCCCACTTTTACTCTTTTTGAACTTACATTTGGGATGAGAAAACATAAACATTTCTTTACTAAGTGAACACAAGTACAGGAAAACAAACATTCTACATACGAGTTTAGAACAAAATCCTCAATTCGATTATCATTAGTTACACTTGCCGGGTGTAAGCGAGAACTTATGTTGTATGGATCCATATGGGTTTGACAAACCCTCATTCAAACGGTTCGCTACCGTTTACGAATGAAATATATTTTCGAGAAACAGTGTATGTTCTAGCACTAAGTGATGGGGTTCAATGGAAGGAAATGTTAAGCATTGATAATTGGGTGCTCGTGAAATAAACTTTTGGAATGTATTACTATTATTTCATTGATGCAAATCTTGTGGTTCACTTGTACTTACTTACTTAAACCTATGATTTCACCAACGTTTTCGTTGACAGATTTCTATGTTTTTCTCAGGTCCTTGAACGATACATGATACATGCTTCCGCTCATTATTTGATACTTGCATTGGATATCGAGTATATGTGCATTTCATGGAGCGTCTTTTGACTTTACTTTAAACCGTGTCGCCTAGATTTCATTCGTATTATAACGTTGTAACTTAACTATTGGTTGAACAATTCTTGTAAACTTTGGGAACAATCTTTATTTTGAAATGAAGGCGACATATTTTGGTCAAACTTTGTCTTAAAGACTTATGACCACGTAACGGGACCTAAGTAGACGGCGCCGTCAAACATGATTTGGTCGGGTCGCTACAGATGGTATCAGAGCTTTGGTTGTAGGGATTTAGAGTTCATTGGTGTCGACCCCGAGTCATAGGGTACATTGGTGAGTCTAGACTACAACCGGCATATAGACTTGACATAGGAATTACTTGGCAACTTGTGCATTTATACTCGAACTCTCTTACTCATATCTACTCTTATTCTATCTTACTCTTGCGTTGTTTAATTTGATTGACACGCCACCTTGACTATATGAAATAATGTCGAATGCACATATGAATCAGGGTAATATAATTTCCGGGATTATATTACGGTGACTCATATGAACGTTCCGACATTATGACATAAAGAATTTAAGGCGAGTCGAGGAAAAACTTCTCTTTATCTTTATTCTATATCACGGTTAGTATTATTGAGAATACTAATCAATGATATTCTTGTGTCTTGAAGGAACAATGGCTCCTCGTCGTGTACGCCGCAATGAAACTCCCGAACAAGCTCTCGAACGGATGATAGCCACCGCCGTAGATGCGGCCATGGCCGGTCACTCATCCAACAACAATAATAATAACAACCACAACAACAACAACAACAACAACAATGGAGCCGGAAACTCAAACGAGGGATGCTCCTATAAAGCTTTCATGGGGTGCAAACCTCACACTTTTGATGGAACCGGGGGACCGGTCGTGCTCACCCGATGGTTTGAGCAAACGGAAGCCGTCTTTAGCATAAGCGGTTGTCGGGATCAAGACAAGGTCAAATACTCCACTCACACTTTCTCCGGAATTGCTCTAACATGGTGGAACACCTATGTTCAATCGGTGGGTACCGATGAAGCTCATGCCCTCTCTTGGGCCGATCTAAAGGAAAAGATGATTGTTGAATATTTTCCGCGCGAAGAAACTCGAAAGCTTGAGGAAGAACTAAGAGCTTTGAAAGCGGTCGGAAACGATCTTAAAGCTTATAATCAACGCTTCGCCGAACTATCCTTGATGTGTCCTAATCTTGTTAACCCCGAATCTCAAAGGATTGAGCTCTACATGCTCGGTCTTCCAAAAAGCATCAAACAAGGGGTGATGTCATCCAAACCCACTACTCATCAAGCCGCTATGAACATGGCTCGCCAACTAATTGAAACGGTTGACGAAATTGTAGTTCCGGCACCTAAGGCCGAGGATAAATCGGGCGGCAACAAAAGAAAGTGGGAACCCTCCCAATCTAGCAACAACAACTTTGCTAAGAAGCCTTACACCTCCGACGGCAAGAAAGGTTATGCCGGGAACCTACCTCTTTGCAACAAATGCAACAAACATCACTTTGGCGAATGTAGTAAGATAATTTGCCACCGGTGCCAAGGAGTTGGTCATAAGGCCAACGATTGTAAAAGTGCCACTCCCGTCGCTCGAAAGTGGCCCAATGCACCAAAGACGGGCACTTGTTACGAATGTGGCCAAACGGGTCATTATAGAAATGCATGCCCAAAGAAGAAAGATAACCCCAATACGCGCGGCCGAGCTTTCAACATCAACACCGAGGAAGCCCGGGATGACACTGAACTAGTCACGGGTACGTTTCTTCTCAACAATTCTTATGTCTCTTGCTTATTCGATTCAGGTGCCGATAAATGCTTTGTATCCAAGACTTTGACTCATTCTTTTAGCACTCCACCTCTTCCATTAGATACCACTTATACCATTGAAGTGGCTAACGGGAAATTATTAAGTGCCGACGCATATTACCAGGGGTGTACGATAAACATTTTGGGTAAGGAATTTGAAATTGATTTGATACCCATGGAACTAGGAAGCTTTGATGTAATAATCGGTATGAATTGGTTAGTCAAAACGAAATCTCACATTCTTTGTGATCTTAACGCAATCCGAATTCCTATCGAGAATGGTGAACCTTTGATCGTCTATGGCGATAAGAGTTGCACCGGACTCAACCTCGTTTCGTGTGTTAAAGTTAGAAAACTACTCCGTAAGGGTGGTTTTGCGATCCTTGCTCACGTTAAGAAAGTCGAGTCCGATGAGAAGCACATCGATGATGTGCCAATTGTTAGTGACTATTCCGATGTATTTCCCGACGAATTGCCGGGTCTTCCGCCTCATCGACCGGTTGAATTCCAAATCGATCTTATTCCGGGAGCCGCACCCGTAGCACGTGCACCGTATAGACTTGCTCCATCCGAAATGCAAGAATTGCAAAGTCAAATCCAAGAACTACTTGACCGTGGTTTTATCCAACCTAGCCATTCACCTTGGGGCGCTCCGATTTTGTTTGTTAAAAAGAAAGACGGATCCCTACGAATGTGCATTGATTATCGTGAACTAAATAAATTGACGGTTAAGAACCGATATCCTCTTCCTCGCATCGATGACCTCTTTGATCAACTACAAGGGTCTTGTGTATATTCGAAAATCGATCTCCGCTCGGGTTATCATCAATTGAGGGTTAAGGGGGAAGATGTCTCCAAAACCGCTTTCCGAACTCGTTATGGTAGTTATGAATTCCTTGTCATGCCATTTGGTCTCACTAACGCACCGGCGGTGTTCATGGATCTTATGAACCGCGTGTGCAAACCGTATCTCGATAAATTCGTTATTGTGTTCATCGATGACATATTGATTTATTCTAAAAATGAAGAAGAGCACGAACAACATCTCCGACTTGTGCTTGAACTTTTAAGACAAGAACAACTCTATGCCAAATTCTCCAAGTGTGAATTTTGGTTAAAGGAAGTTCAATTTCTTGGTCATGTTGTAAGTGACCAAGGTATTAAAGTCGATCCAACGAAAATCGAAGCCATTAGCAAATGGGAGACTCCTACTACTCCTACTCACATTCGTCAATTTTTGGGTCTCGCCGGGTACTATCGTAGATTCATCGAAAACTTCTCTTTGGTTGCACGTCCTCTAACCGCATTGACTCACAAGGGAAAGAAATTCATTTGGGCGACCGAACATGAATCCGCATTCCAAATCTTGAAAACGAAGCTAACCACCGCTCCTATCTTGTCACTTCCCGAAGGCAATGATGACTTTGTTGTATATTGCGATGCCTCGAAACATGGTTTTGGGTGTGTATTGATGCAACGAACGAAAGTCATTGCTTATGCTTCTTGACAACTCAAAATTCATGAACGAAACTATACGACACATGATCTCGAACTCGGAGCCGTTGTCTTTGCACTCAAGATGTGGAGACACTATCTTTATGGAACCAAGAGTACTATCTTCACCGATCACAAAAGCCTTCAACACATTTTCGATCAAAAGCAACTAAACATGAGACAACGAAGGTGGATTGAAACCTTAAACGATTACGATTGCGAGCTTCGTTACCATCCCGGGAAGGCAAATGTAGTAGCCGATGCCTTAAGTCGGAAAGAAAGAGCGGTGCCTCTTCGTGTCCGAGCCTTAAACATCACCATCCACACAAACCTTAATAGCCAAATTCGGGTAGCCCAAGATGAGGCTCTCAAGGATGAAAACATCTCTCTCGAACACTTGAACGTCCTCACCTCTCAATTCGAAGTTAAAGAAACCGGACTCCGATATTTCGCCGGAAGGATTTGGGTGCCTAGTTATGGGGATCTACGAAGCCTTATTTTAGATGAAGCCCATAAGTCACGATACTCGATTCACCCCGGTGCCAATAAGATGTACCACGACCTTAAACAACTATATTGGTGGCCGAACATCAAAAGGGACGTAGCTACTTATGTTTCCAAGTGTTTGACATGTTCCAAAGTAAAAGCCGAACACCAAAGACCGTCCGGACTACTTCGACAACCCGAGATACCGCAATGGAAGTGGGAAAGGATAACGATGGATTTTATCACCAAGCTACCAAAAACGACGGGCGGTTATGATACCATTTGGGTTATTGTTGACCGTCTCACCAAATCCGCACACTTCCTTACCATGAAAGAAACGGACAAAATGGAGAAACATGCACAACTTTACATTAAAGAGATCGTAGCCCGACACGGTGTACCTTTATCGATTATCTCCGACCGAGATGGCCGTTTCGTTTCTAGATTTTGGCGTACATTGCAAGAAGCGTTGGGAACGCGTTTAGACATGAGCACCGCATATCATCCTCAAACCGATGGACAAAGCGAACGTACAATTCAAACCTTAGAAGACATGTTACGAGCTTGCGTGGTTGATTTCGGAAAAGCTTGGGACAAGCACCTACCTCTCGCCGAGTTCTCTTACAACAATAGTTATCACGCGAGTATTAAAGCCGCACCTTTTGAAGCGCTATATGGCCGCAAATGTCGTTCACCTCTTTGTTGGGCCGAGGTAGGCGACGTGCAAATCACCGGACCCGAACTCATTCACGAAACCACCGAGAAAATCGTTCAAATCCGAGATAGACTTAGGACGGCCCGAAGTCGTCAAAAGAGCTATACCGACAAACGACGCAACGATCTTGAATTTCAAGTCGGTGACCGAGTAATGTTAAAAGTCGCACCTTGGAAGGGTGTAATCCGTTTTGGGAAACGCGGGAAGCTAAATCCGCGGTATATTGGTCCTTTCGAAATCTTAGAGCGTGTTGGAACCGTCGCGTATCGTTTAAACCTTCCGCCTCAACTAAGCTCCGTTCATCCTACTTTCCATGTATCTAACTTGAAGAAGTGTCTTGCCAAGCCCGATATCGTCGTCCCTCTCGAGGAACTTACTATTAATGACAAACTCCATTTTGTGGAGGAACCGGTTGAAATTGTGGACTACGTCGAAAAGGAATTAAAACAAAGCCGGATCCCGATTGTTAAGGTCCGATGGAACGCCAAAAGGGGACCCGAGTTTACTTGGGAAAGAGAAGACCAAATGCGAAAGAAGCACCCGCATCTATTCTCGATTCCGGAACCGTCAGATTCCGAGGAAGAAACAACGACTACAACGCCTGCTTAAATTTCGGGACGAAATTTCTTTTAAGGTGTAGGTAATGTAACATCCCGCCTTTTTCCGTCAACTTTTCCGTTTAACTATTTAAGTTCCGTTAGATGTTTATAACACATCTTGTTAATATGCGTTTGAATTATCTTGTTAGGTAATTCCCGCACCCGATTTAAGTTGAGGGACCAATCTTGCCAAATGTTGAAACTTGTGACTAGGTCAAAGAGTCAAACTCTCATTCTATCCATTCATTCATCTCTTCCAATTTCTTAATACTTCAACTTTTCCTCTCAACTTCAAGAACAAAGATTCATCATCCAAAACCGAGCTAGTGATCTTCTTGCCAAACAAAATATATATTTGAACTCCTCGTGATCTCCTCTTCGACTTCATACCGGTTTCATCAATTTTGGGTAACTTTCTAAAATCACTAATTCTTGTGTTCTTGAGATTTTTAAGTTATAAGGTTGTTAATTAGTGTCTATGGCTCGAGTCTAGTTTGTTTATGTGATTTATATGCTCGATCTCGTTGTTTTAGTGTAACTAGCATGAACTTGAATTTTGTTGTGTTGTTCTTGAATTTAGGATGATCATATGTTGTTAGATGTTAAAAGTTGATGTTTTAATTGTGTTACTAGCATCACTAGCTTCAATTTGATGTGTAGGTTGCCTTAGAAAACTTCATGAACTTGATTATTGATTTTGGTGAATTTGGGTTAGGGTTTGATGAACTTGAAATGGACTTTTGATGCATTGAATGCCATGGATTATTATTGGTAAGTGGTTAGTTGGATTGTATGCTTGATTACCTTCAAAACGGCATATCATATGTATAAATTGGATTCCCGAAACTTAAATTGCAATTGATGAATTTGAAACTTGAAAATAAACCTTTATTGGTCACTTGACGGGATTGTGGTTATAGTATATGATGTTTCTGCGGGATGAAAAGTGTTTAGTTGCGTTCCTTGTCGAAAGAGCTTTCCGATGATATAAAATACATGTCCTAATTGTTTGCGGTTTGTAAAATGTGTTGGTTTGTGTTTTGGTTCGTGCAATTGAGAAATTCAGCAAACAGGGCCTGGGAGAAGATCAGGACGCCGTCTAGCATCACGGGACGCCGTCCCAACCTTTATATTGGGACGCCGTCTAGCATCACGGGACGCCGTCCCAACCTTTATATTGGGACGCCGTCTAGCAACCTGGGACGCCGTCCCATTGTGCTAAAACTGGCTGTTACTTTGGTCATTTGACGTGAAAATGTTTGCTATGCTACGGACCTCCGATTAACATGAAACTTGGCCAACATGCTCATATATGATTATATAACTTAGAAAAATTGTCGGATACCCGACCCGACCCCGTTGACTTTGACTTTGACCAAGTTTGACTTTTAATCAAACTTAACCAAATGGTTGTGCAATCGTTCTAACATGCTTTTATACTTGTATCTTGCATGAAACATGACAACTTGATTCACATGCTACATTATTGAGTCGTAACGAGCCATAGGACTAATTGAACATCTTTGACCTATCGTGTTTACCGTTATTGATACAAACCTATTGTTTAGGTCAAGACTAGCATTGTTCTTTGCACACGTTTACTTGTCGAAGTACTTGACTACTCGTGCACTCAAGGTGAGATCATAGTCCCACTTTTACTCTTTTTGAACTTACATTTGGGATGAGAAAACATAAACATTTCTTTACTAAGTGAACACAAGTACAGGAAAACAAACATTCTACATACGAGTTTAGAACAAAATCCTCAATTCGATTATCATTAGTTACACTTGCCGGGTGTAAGCGAGAACTTATGTTGTATGGATCCATATGGGTTTGACAAACCCTCATTCAAACGGTTCGCTACCGTTTACGAATGAAATATATTTTCGAGAAACAGTGTATGTTCTAGCACTAAGTGATGGGGTTCAATGGAAGGAAATGTTAAGCATTGATAATTGGGTGCTCGTGAAATAAACTTTTGGAATGTATTACTATTATTTCATTGATGCAAATCTTGTGGTTCACTTGTACTTACTTACTTAAACCTATGATTTCACCAACGTTTTCGTTGACAGATTTCTATGTTTTTCTCAGGTCCTTGAACGATACATGATACATACTTCCGCTCATTATTTGATACTTGCATTGGATATCGAGTATATGTGCATTTCATGGAGCGTCTTTTGACTTTACTTTAAACCGTGTCGCCTAGATTTCATTCGTATTATAACGTTGTAACTTAACTATTGGTTGAACAATTCTTGTACACTTTGGGAACAATCTTTATTTTGAAATGAAGGCGACATATTTTGGTCAAACTTTGTCTTAAAGACTTATGACCACGTAACGGGACCTAAGTAGACGGCGCCGTCAAACATGATTTGGTCGGGTCGCTACAAAAAGTGTGACTATAACTCACTTTCACAAATTTTTACTTCATCGGGAAGTAAGACTTGGCCACTGGTCGATTCACGAACCTATAACAAATATGTACATATATATCAAAGTATGTTCAAAATATAATTACAATATTTTTAATACATTTTGATGTTTTAAGTTTATTAAGTCAGCTGTCCTCGTTAGTAACCTACAACTAGTTGTCCAAAGTTAGATGTACAGAAATAAATTGATATATATTATCTTGAATCAATCCATGACCCAGTATATACACGTCTCAGGCTAGATCACAACTCAAAGTATATATATATATTTTTGGAATCAACCTCAACCCTGTATAGCTAACTCCAACAATACTGCATATAGAGTGTCTATGATTGTTCCAAATAATATATATACATGAGTCGATATGATATGTCAAAACATTTGTATACGTGTCTATGGTATCCCAAGATTACATAATATATTAGAATACATGTATAATACAATATGAGTTAGCTAGGATATGATTAATATAGATTTGTTACAATATTTCCCGTAGCTACAACAATAAAAAAATATCCAATCTTGTTTTACCCATAACTTTTTCGTTTTAAATCCGTTTTGAGTGAATCAAATTGCTATGGTTTCATATTGAACTCTATATTATGAATCTAAATAGAAAAAGTATAGGTTTATAGTTAGAAATATAAGTTACAAGTCATTTTTGTAAGAGGTAGTCATTTCAGTCAAAAGAACGACGTCTTGATGATCATTTTGAAAAACATACTTCCACTTTGAGTTTAACCATGATTTTTGGATATAGTTTCATGTTCACAAGAAAAATCATTTTCCCAGAAGAACAACTTTTAAATCAAAGTTTATCATAGGTTTTAATTATCAAACCCAAAACAGCCCGCGATGTTACTACGACGACGTATGTCCGGTTTTACGGTGTTTTTCGTGTTTTCAGGTTTTAAATCATTAAGTTAGCATATCATATAGATATAGAACATGTGTATAGTTGATTTTAAAAGTCAAGTTAGAAGGATTAACTTTTGTTTGCGAACAAGTTTATAATTAACTAAACTATGTTCTAGTGATTTCAAGTTTAAACCTTCGAATAAGGTAGTTTTATATATATGAATCGAATGATGTTATGAACATCATTACTACCTCAGGTTTTGTGGATAAACCTACTAGAAATGAGAAAAATAGATCTAGCTTCAAAGGATCCTTGGATGGCTTGAAAGTTCTTGAAGCAGAATCATGACACGAAAACAAGTTCAAGTAAGATTTCTACCCGAAATAAGATTGTTATAGTTATAGAAATTGAATCAAAGTTTGAATATGAGTATTACCTTGTATTATAAAGATATCTTACTATAAATAAGAAATATGTCTTGAGGTTGGATGATCACTTTACAAGATTGGAAGTAAGCTAGCAAACTTGGAAGTATTCTTGATTTTATGAAACTAGAACTTATAGAATTTATGAAGAACACTTAGAACTTGAAGATAGAACTTGAGAGAGATCAATTAGATGAAGAAAATTGAAGAATGAAAGTATTTGTAGGTGTTTTTGGTCATTGGTATATGGATTAGATATAAAGGATGTGTAATTTTGTTTACATGTAAATAAGTCATGAATGATTACTAATATTTTTGTAATTTTATGAGATATTTCATACTAGTTGTCAAATTATAGTTCCCACATGTGTTAGGTGACTCACATGGGCTGCTAAGAGCTGATCATTAGAGTGTATATACCAATAGTCCATACATCTAAAAGCTGTGTATTGTATGAGTACGAATACGGGTGCATACGAGTAGAATTGTTGATGAAACTGAACGAGGATGTAATTGTAAGCATTTTTGTTAAGTAGAAGTATTTTGATAAGTGTCTTGAAGTCTTTCAAAAGTATATAAATACATATTAAAACACTACATATAAATACATTTTAACTGAGTCGTTAAGTCATCGTTAGTCGTTACATATATATGTTGTTTTGAAACCTTTAGGTTAATAGTCTTGTTAAATGTTGTTAACCCATTGTTTATTATATCTAAAGAGATGTTAAATTGTTTCATTATCATGATATTATGATATATAATATATCTTAGTATGATATATATACAGTTAAATGTCGTTACAACGATAATCGTTACATATATGTCTCGTTTCGAAATCATTAAGTTAGTAGTCTTATTTTTATATATGTAGTTCATTGTTAATACACTTAATGATATATTTACTTATCATTTAACATAATTAACCAAGTATATCAATATCTTAATATGATTCATATGTGCTTAGTAAGACGTTGTTATAACGATAATCTCTATATATATATCGTTTTCGTGTTTCTTAATTCAATAGCCTCATTTTTATGTATATAACCCATTGTTAAAATACCTAATGAGATACTTACTTATAATAATATCATGTTAACTATATATATAACCATATATATGTCATCATATATTTTTTACAAGTTTTTAACGTTCGTGAATCACCGGTCAACTTGGGTGGTCAATTGTCTATATGAAACTTATTTCAATTAATCAAGTCTTAAAAAGTTTGATTACTTAACATGTTGGGAACACTTAATCATGTAAATAAAAATTTCAATTAATATATATAAACATGGAAAAGTTCGGGTCACTACAGTACCTACCCGTTAAATAAATTTCGTCCCGAAATTTTAAGCAGTTGGAGGTGTTGACGTATCTTCTGGAAATAAGTGCGGGTATTTCTTATTCATATGATCTTCTCGTTCCCAGGTGAACTCGGGTTCTCTACAGGTATTCCATCGAACCTTAACAATTGGTATTTTGTTTTGCTTAAGTCTTTTAACCTCACGATCCATTATTTCGACGAGTTCTTCGATGAATTGAAGTTTTTCGTTGATTTGGATTTCGTCTAACAGAATAGTGAGACCTTCTTTAGCAAAACATTTCTTCAAATTCGAGACATGGAAAGTGTTATGTACAGCCGCGAGTTGTTGAGGTAACTCAAGTCGGTAAGCTATTGGTCCGACACGATCAATAATCTCGAATGGTCCAATATACCTGTAGTGACCCGAACTTTTCCATGTTTATATATATTAAATGAAATTGATATTTACATAATTAAGTGTTTCCAACATGTTAAGCAATCAAACTTGTTAAGACTTGATTAATTGAAATAGGTTTCATATAGACAATTGACCACCCAAGTTGACCGGTGATTCACGAACGTTAAAACTTGTAAAAACTATATGATGACATATATATGATTATATATATAGTTAACATGATATTATGATAAGTAAGTATCTTATTAGGTATTTTAAAAATGAGTTATATGCATAAAATTGTGTTTATTGAATTAAGAAACTTGAAACGATATATATAACGATTATCGTTATAACAACATCTTACTAATTACATATGAATCATATTAAGATATTGTTACCGTATGTTTAATCATGATAAATGATAAGTAAACATGTCATTATGTATATTAACAATGAACTACATATGTAAAAACAAGACTACTAACTTAAGGATTTCGAAACGAGACATGTATGTAACGATTATCGTTGTAACGACATTTAAATGTATATATATCATATTAAGATATATTAATATATCATAATATCATGATAATATAATAATTTAACATCTCATTAGATATAATAAACATTGGGTTAACAACATTTAACAAGATCGTTAACTTAAAGGTTTCAAATCAACATTTACATGTAACGACTAACGATGACTTAACGACTCAGTTAAAATATATATATACATGTAGTGTTTTAATATGTACTCATACACTTTTTAAAGACTTCAAGACACTTATCAAAATACTTCTACTTAATAAAAATGCTTACAATTACATCCTCGTTCAGTTTCATCAACAATTCTACTCGTATGCACCCGTATTCGTACTCGTACAATACACAGCTTTTAGATGTATGTACTATTGGTATATTATCATAACCCGTCCTAAACCATAAGGACAAATATAATAACATATGATTTCATCGCGAGGTATTGACCTCTATATACGACATTTTTCAAAGAAAACTGCATTCGTTTTTACAATACAAACCATAACTTTTATTAAAATACAAGGTTTAAACAACATAATAATGATTATTGTTTAGCGATAATCTTAGCCTTACAAACATTACATGTGATGATAACAATACGATTTCCAACATATTTTACATTACAAATCCTCCGATATGCAGTTTTATTTTTGACACAAATATGCATACTCCAGATCTTGCTTAAATTCAACATGATGCAGCGGAAGCTTTTAGTTATCACCTGAGAATAAACATGCTTAAAACGTCAACATAAAGTTGGTGAGATATAGGTTTAATGCCGGCAGCGTTATAAATATAGACCACAAGATTTCATATATAAACGTTTTAATAAAAATATTCTAAGTTGTTGAGCACTTGATAATCATACTTAACATTTAATCAACGTCGCATATTCCCTTTATTATGAAATCTTACTACACCGTACCAAGTGTAGTCACCAAAACGAAGTACTGTGCAACCGTTGAATACTGGTCGTCCAGTCCGGTTGGGGTTGTCAGGCCCGATAGATCTATCAACAGGATTCGCGTTTACAATACCGCATGTAAATAGTAGTTACCAAGTTACAGGGAGATATGCCAGTGGTACAACTCAACGTAGAATATATATTTTTAATCACTTGTGTCCATAACGTAAATCATAAAATGCATGCTTTCTCATCCCGAAATATTTAGAGTTTAAAAGTGGGACTATATACTCACTTTTGCCTTGAAGGTATTTAACACGACTTGGTCTCCGATAGATATCGCGAACCTAACCATATATATAATATATCAACATATTTTCTTTTCAAGTAATCGTTACATATATATATACTTATTATAATTTTAATATTTTCTTAATCCGTAGTTAGCAGTTTGTTGTTAGTGGTCCACAATTAGTTGCTCAATAAAATAAATAAAGACCCCATCGTATTCATATTGATCAGAATTAATCTCGACCCATGGTACCATGTTGTCAAATGACGTGTTGCATACATAAAGTACCGTGTTGTCAAATGACGTGTTGCATACAATCATGAGGTCTTATGATTAATCTTCTCGTGTTGTTTACGGGTGGTCCTGAAATATATAAAATCAATTCATAAGTAATTATATATAAAATATCATATTAATTAGAAAAGATATGATTAATTTACTTTTTCTCCAAATATTTTCGTAGCTAAACTAGCTTCGGATACCCAATTTTGTTTTAGTCGTAGTTTCTTCATTACAACTCCGTTTTTGTTGGTTCAACTTGCCACTTCCTTGGATCGAGTCAAATTTTAAGAATATGGACTGTAAATACCTTGGTTTACATTTGGAATCACAGGTTATAGTTCAAACTTTAGGTGAATCTTATGAAAGTAATCATTTTTGTCATAAAAACAATATTTAGATAAAAATATTTACACTTTGAGTTAAACCATGAAATTTTTATGTGTTAACATATTCATAAGAAATATCATTTTTCCAAGATATGAACTTCCAATTCAATGTTTAAAATGGTTTTTAATTATCCAACCCAAAACAGCCCCCGGTTGCACTCCGACGACGTAGATTCAGTTTTAAGGTGTTCTTTGTAAAAACAAGTTGTATCTTGTTAAGTTAGAATATCATTATGATATATTACAGGTCTTGAAGTGTTTTAATAGTTAAGTTAGAAGGATCTATTTAGTTTGCGAACAAGTTTGAAATCATTCAAACTATGTTCTTGTTAAAATTTTACAACACAAAATAAGATAGCTATATAAATATGAATCGAATAAGGTTATGAATAAGGTTACTACCTCAAGTTACTTGGACAAAGTTACTGCAAAAGATAAGAAAAATCCTAGAACCAAAAGAGTGGTGGAGTGGGATTGAAAGATTGGAAGTAAACTTGTATACTTGGAAGGATTATTGAAGTGTTCTTGAAAGGAATTTCTTATGATGATTAAGGCTTGTTTTTGAAGCTAGATCTTCATGGTAACTTGCTGAATTGAAGTAGGTTCATTAAGGCTTGTAATTAGGTGGATTAGAGGGTAATTGGAAGTAAAAATTATGAACTAGAAATGAGGTGGGGGGAGCCATATAAAACGTGAATGGGGGGGGGAACAAGGACAAGTTTTTATGTTGTAATCTTGTGAAATTTTCCATGCTAGCATCCAATCAAGGTTACCTCTCTTTGAGGGTAGTAATAATGTTGATTAGGATGTTGATTTGATATGTATATACCAATAGTAAATACGTATAGAAGCTGGGTATGATACGGGTACATATACTCTAGATATACGTATAGAAATCTTGAGAAAACGAAACGAGGATTTAAATATAGCTATTTTTTGTAAATATACTTATATTGTTTCATGTATATAAGCCCTTTAAAAGTAATTAAATACATATTTATACGATACTTGTATAAGTATTATAAGTTATAAGTATATATGTCAATGCATGTTACGTATAGTTATCGTTTTGAAAACTTAAATTAGTAGTTTCAAAATATACTTAAAACTCATTGTTATTAGTACACAATGAAATGTTAAACCATCCTTAGATCATGTTAAATATATATAAATACATATATATATACACAAACGTATAATTATCGTATGTTATATAGTTAATGATATCATCGGTCAAATTGAACGGTCAACCGTTGTGTAAAACTCTTTTCGAAAACATAAGACTCAACAATTTAGATTGCTTATCATGTTGGTAAGGTTCAATTTATGTAAATATTAATCTTATATGTATAAAATGATCGGAAAAATCCGGGTCGTTACAGTACCTACCCGTTAAATAAATTTCGTCCCGAAATTTTAAAGTCGTACCTATTTTGCGTTGTCGGGAAACAAATGTGGATACTTTTGTTTAATCTAATCCTCTCGTTCCCAAGTAAACTCGGAACCCCTTCGAGCATTCCAACGAACCTTAATGATTGGTATGTTGCTCTGCTTGAGCCGTTTAACTTCACGGTCCATGATTTCGGCTGGTTCTTCTATAAATTGTAGTTTCTCATCAACTTGGATTTTTTCAAGAGGAATAGTGTGGTCTTCCTTTGCAAGACACTTCTTAAGGTTTGAGATGTGAAACGTATTATGTACTTTAGCGAGATATTGCGGTAACTCGAGTTGATAAGCTACCGGTCCGATGCGTTCGATGATCTTGAACGGGCCTACAAACCTTGGGTTCAGTTTACCTCTTTTTCCAAAATGTATTACACCTTTCCAAGGTGACACCTTTAGCATAACCATGTCACCGATCTGAAATTCTAATGGTTTCCTTCGGACATCGGCGTAGCTCTTTTGGCGACTACGGGCTGTTTTCAATCTCTCCTTGATTTGTACTATCTTCTCAGTAGTTTCATGTATGATCTTGGGACCAGTTAATTATCGATCTCCTACTTCATTCCAACAGATAGGGGATCTACACTTCCTTCCATATAGTGCTTCGAATGGTGCAGCTTTAATGCTCGCATGATAACTATTATTATACGAGAATTCTGCTAATGGTAGATACTTATCCCATCCGTTTCCAAAATCGATCACACATGCCCTGAGCATGTCTTCAAGAGTCGAAATTATTCTTTCACTCTGCCCGTCAGTTTGCGGATGATATGCGGTGCTCATATCCAAACGAGTTCCCAGTGCCTCCTGTAGTGATTGCCATAACTTTGATGTAAATCTACTATCACGATCGGATATAATGGAAATAGGTATTCCATGCCTTGAAACAATTTCCTTTATGTATTGATGTGAAAGCTAAGGGGTATAAAATACTATTAAATTTTACAAGAAAATACTATTAAATACGATACATTTTTACACAAGATATTTATTTATTTATAGAATGGATATACTTAAACCTTGCTACAACACTTATAGGCAGTGTACCTAATCGTACAGTAGTGTAGTTTTTAGTAAGTCCGGTTCGTTCCACAGGGAATCTTTTTAAACAAAGCTTAACGCTATATTAGTTTACTTTTATAAAAATACAAATATATATAAGTAATATTATTATTATAAAAAGGGGATTTTTACCGTTTAATGACCGGTTTGTCGATTTTAAAACTTTAGTCGCAGTTGAAACCAAATGTAAAATATTAAAAATAAATACAAGACTTAAATTAAAGCGTAAAGTAAATAACAATAATGAAATTGCGAATAATAAAAGTGCGATAAAATAAACTTGCGATAATTAAAAAGTACGATAATTAAAAATGCAATTAAATACAATAACAATAAAAATGCGATAATTAGAAGTGCAATAATATAAAATAAAGGAAATTAAATATGAAATAAAAGAATTATGCTTATTTAAACTTCCGTAATCATGATGTTTGACGTGTTGATTTTAGTTTTATGCCCATGGGTTAATTGTCCTTTGTCCTGGATTATTTAATATGTCCGTCTGGTTTTTGTCCATAACAGTCCATCAGTCATAAATATAAAGTGCGAGTGTCCTCGTCAAATTATCCTTATACCCGAAGTTAAATATTCCAACTAATTGGGGACTTAAACTGTAACAAGATTTTAATACTTTGTTTAATAATTACACCAGGATGTCGACTGAGTGTAACCCATGGTTTTAATATTTTGTTATCAATTATACCAAGTGTCCTTGTACATAATTTCACCCCTGTTTTAATTATTCTAGTGACTATTAATCCATTCCCGTGTCCGGTTAAATGAACGATTATTCGTACATATAAATACTCCGCCCATCGTGTCCGATCGAGTGTATATGGTAATTTATAGGGACGCCCAATTGTAAATCTTTATATTAACATTAACAAACTATCATTTAGTTAAACAAATATAAAGCCCATTAATAGCCCATAGTCTAATTTCCACAAGTGTCATTCTTTTGTCCAAACCCCAATTATGGTACAAAGCCCAATTACCCAATTTTAGTAATTAGCCCAACATCATGATTACTTCGGATTAAATAAGCATAATAATAACTTAGCTATGAGACATTAATGTAAAAAGGTTGAACATAACTTAAAATGATTAAAAATAGCGTAGCGTTACACTGACAGAATTTCGACTTACACCCTTACAATATTCGCTAACATACCCTTATTATTAGAATTATAATTAAAATTAAAATTAAAATATAAATTATAAATATAAATATATCGTATGAATGGAGAAAAGAGAAAGATAGATGGATTTGTGGTGCACCAAAGCTCGATTTTTATAGGCATGTGGGCTGGAACTGGGGCTCATGCGATCGCATGGATTTATGCCTTCCAGGCCATGCGATCGCATGGCCAGCTAGGGAGGCTCATATTTGGTTGTTTTCTTCTGCCGACGGTTTTATAAATAATATAATATATTAAATAATTATAAGAATTATTTAAATATTATATTATATTTATGTGCATAGTTGACTTGTAATTTTTAGTCCGTTGCGTCGAGCGTTGAGAGTTGACTCCGGTCCCGGTTCCGGATTTTCGAACGTCCTTGCGTACAATTTTATATTTTGTACTTTGCGTTTTGAATCTTGTACTCTTGTAATTTCGAGACGTTTCTTATCAATAATTGGAACCTCTTTGATTGTCTTTTGTACTTTTGAGCTTTTTGGTCGTTTGCGTCTTCAATTCGTCGAATCTGTCTTTTGTCTTCACCTTTTATTATTTAAACGAATATCACTTGTAAATAGAACAATTGCAACTAAAAGCTTGTCTTTCTTGAGGAATAATGCTATGAAATCTATGTTCGTTTTTAGCATTATCATGTATAATCGTAATAGTTTCTCCATTCTATCCATTTCCTTTATAGGCAAGAAATGTGCAGATTTGGTGAGACGATCAACTATTACCCAAATGGTGTCATAACCCCAGGCAGTCTTAGGTAACTTTGTGATGAAATTCATGGTAATACCATCCCATTTCCATTCTGGGATTTCTGGTTGTTGAAGTAACCCTGACGGCTTCTGGTGTTCTGCTTTAACTTTGGAACAAGTTAAACATTCCCCAACATATGTTGCAACGTCTGTCTTTAAATTAGGCCACCAATAATGCGTCTTAAGATCTTGGTACATCTTTCCAATTCCAGGATGTATCGAGTATCTTGTCTTATGCGCCTCATTCAATATCAACTTCCTTAATCCACCCAACTTCGGTACCCAAATACGGTTTACAAAATATCGAATTCCGTCTTCCCGTATAACGAGTTGCTTCTCATACTTCTTCATTATTTCATTTCCTATGTTTTCTTTAGTAAGAGCTTCTCGTTGAGCCTCTTTGATTTGTGAGTTGAGATTCATGCGAATTTTTATGTTCATCGCTCGTACTCGAATTGGCTCTCGTTCCTTTCTACTTAGAGCGTCGGCCACTATATTCGCTATCCTGGGATGATAGCGAATCTCACAATCATAGTCGTTTATCAGCTCGACCCATCTACGTTGCCTCATGTTCAGTTGTTTCTGATCGAAAATATGTTGAAGGCTTTTATGATCGGTAAACACAGTGCATTTAACCCCATATAAGTAGTGTCTCCATATCTTCAATGCAAACACTACTGCTCCCAATTCTAGATCATGCGTCGTGTAATTCCGCTCGTGAATCTTCAATTAACGAGATGCGTATGCAATAACTTTCTTTCGTTGCATAAGGACGCAACCAAAACCTTGTCGCGAAGCGTCACAATATATCTCAAAATCATCGTTCCCTTTAGGTAACGATAAAATAGGTGCTGTAGTCAACTTCTTCTTCAGTAATTGAAATGCACTCTCCTGCTCAGAAGTCCATTCGTACTTCTTCCCTTTTTGCGTTAACGCTGTTAATGGTTTAGCTATTCAGGAAAAATCTTGAATAAACCTTCTATAATAACCGGCTAAACCCAAAAATTGGCATATTTGCGTTGGTGTCCTAGGAGTCTCCCATTTTTCAATGGCCTCAATTTTAGCTGGGTCAAGCTGAATTCCTTTGCTACTAACAACGTGGCTAAGAAATTGCACTTCTTTCAACCAAAACGTACACTTAGAAAATTTGGCGTATAACTGTTCTTTTCTTAACAATTCTAATACCAACCTTAAATGCTGCTCATGCACTTGCTCATTTTTGGAATAGATGAGAATATCATCAATGAAAACGATAACAAACTTATCTAGATACGGACTACAAAATCGATTCATGAGGTCCATGAATACAGCTGGTGCATTCGTTAATCCAAACGGCATGACCAAAAATTCGTAATGGCCGTAGCGTGTCAGGAAAGCAGTTTTCAGAATATCTTCTTCTTTGACACGTAGTTGATGATAGCCCGATCTTAAGTCGATTTTCGAGTACACACATGATCCTTGTAGTTGATCAAATAAGTCGTTAATTCTCGGTAGTGGATACCGATTCTTGATAGTTAACTTATTTAATTCACGATAATCTATACACATCCTAAAAGATCCATCTTTCTTTTTAACAAATAAAATTGGAGCTCCCCACGGTGAAGTACTTGGTCGTATGAATCCTCGGTCCAGTAATTCTTTTAACTGACTCTGAAGTTCTTTTAACTCGGACGGTGCAAGTCTATATGGAGCACGAGCAACCGGTGCAGCTCCTGGTGCAAGATCTATTTGAAATTCTACAGACCTGAAAGGAGGTAGTTCCGATAATTCTTCCGGAAATACATCGGGAAAGTCTCTTACTACATTTACATCGTTAATATTCTTCTCCTTTTCTTCAACTTTCTTTACATGTGCTAGGATGGCATAACATCCCTTTTCTAAACACTTTCGAGCTTTCAAACAGCTAATGAGATTTAGGTTTGGGTTACCTTTATCTTCGTAAATCATTATCATTGATTTATCCTTTCGAGGAATACGAATTGCCTTTTCAGCACACAACACTTCGACTCCTACTTTGGACATCCAGTCCATGCCGATAATTACGTCAAAACTTCCTAATTCTATGGGTATCAAATCAATATTAAATGTTTCTCCGGCTAAATTTATTTTACAATCACGGAAAATTTTATCGGCTTTAATTAGTTTACCATTAGCTAACTCAATCATGTACTTAGCATCTAGAGGTAATGATGAACAATTCAATTTAGCGTAAAAGTCTCTACACACGTAACTTCTATCAGCACCAGTATCAAATATAATAGATGCTGATAAGTTATTAATGATAAACGTACCCGTAACAAGCTCCGGGTTTTCACACGCCTCTCTAGCATTAATAATAAATGCTCTTCCACATGCAGATCCGTTATTCTTCTCTGGATTAAGGCACTGGCTCTTATAATGACCCTGTTTCCCACACCCATAACAAGTAACAGTGGCCAAGGCAGTTCTATTTGCATTAGTGGCAGGAGTCTTGGTGCCATTTGTATTTGTAACAGGAATCCGACAATCTTCAGCAAGATGACCCCTTCGATTACAATTATTGCATACCACATTTCAATAACCAGAGTGATGCTTGTGGCATCTGTTACATAAAGGATTTCATCCTTTGTAACCAGAGCTTGAACCACTACCCGCACCTTGCATGGTTTCTTGTTGGATTGTTGATTACCTTCCCACTTTCTTTTGTTTTCTGATGTCTTGACATCGATGTTCTTATCCAGAATAATCTGGTCCATCAACTCGTTTGCCATGGTGATGGCTTCGTGAATATTCTTGGGTTTCGATGCTATAACATTTGCTTTGACATTTTTAGGCAAACCATCTTTGTACAGTTCTATCTTTCGTTCTTCAGTTGGTACCAATTCGGGACATAGCAAAGCTAATTCCATGATCGCTGATTGTAGTTGGTGAGTTCAGTACCAACAACTTTCAGGCTTCGTAATTCAGCTTCCAACTTCCTAACCTCGTTCCTTGGACAATACTCGTTGATTAGCATTGTTTTGAATTCTTCCCAGGGAGTATCATAAGCTACATCTCCTCCTACGGCCTTCACATAGTTTTTCCACCACGTGAGTGCACTATCTTGTAAGGTGCACGATGCATACTTGGTCATGTCCTTCTCAATACAACCACTGATTTTAAACACAGACTCAATCTTTTCGATCCACCAAGTTAAACCGATCGGTCCTTCTGTTCCACTGAATAATGAGGGCTTGCAACCTTGAAAAGTTTTGTAAGTACATCCCACACGAGGATTTGGGTTAACTGCAGCACCTCTCGCAGCCTCGACCCATAACATTCTGTTGTTCACTCGCTGATTGATGAGTTCCTCGATTTCTTGTTCCGTCATTCGGTTCAATCGCGCCATAATCTTCAATAAGAATGAAAAAAATAATTATTCACATGGAATATTATAGATGTAGTATGTATTTACAGTACATCGTAGCTTATTAATAATATGAACCAGTTATTATTATAAAAGCCTTTTCTTCTTATTAGCGTTTTATAATTATATCTAGGGTAGTACCTACCCATTAAAGTTCATACTTAATAGCTTAGTACGAAAATCAATTACTACCACCTAAATAATACTCAACCATGGAAAATTATTGCATTTCACACTTCACTATTTTACATATGCTTATCTTACATCAAACATTAAACAAACCACACTAGTAATATTATACAAAACGTTATATGATCCCATGGTTTAAAACAACAGCGCATCATTTAACCCAAAACGTTTGTGTTCAAAGAAATCGCTTAAAGGTTATCTTGACTGTCTCCCTGCATTTTGGCTGAGGGGCTGAAGAACTGGATGCCGGGATAGAACTAATAGGAATAGCGGGAATAGGGGTGGAAGTGTCCGGTGGAGTTGATGCCACAACATCCTCACTAAACTCGAGATTTGGATTTTCCAATTCAGTAGCCTTTCGTCTTTCCTCTTTCGAGCTTGTCTTTCGTAATTTCCTGTATTTCTTCCTCTTCAGGATCACTTTCCGATTCCTCTTCAATTGATTCATCCAAAAATTGTAAGTCTTCCCCAAAGGTGTCGTTTTCATCATCGGACAGGTTAATGACTGGAACACCATCTAAAGATTCTGGTTCGGAGTCGCTGAATGTGATAACAAGTTCTAAGCCAGACATCTATCACATAACAACTAGCACGTTAGTACCACATAATATTTACATATTAATTTTTAACCAACAAGGATAAGCAATAGTTTTCTAAATCAAACACGGTCAAAGTCCAGACTCACTAATGCATCCTAACAAACTCGATAAGACACACTAATGCAAATTTTCTGGTTCTCTAAGACCAACGCTCTGATACCGCATGTCATAACCCGTCCTAAACCATAAGGACAAATATAATAACATATGATTTCATCGCGAGGTATTGACCTCTATATGCGACATTTTTCAAAGAAAACTACATTCGTTTTTATAATACAAACCATAACTTTTATTAAAATACAAGGTTTAAACAACATAATAATGATTATCGTTTAGCGATAATCTTAGCCTTACAAATATTACATGTGATGATAACAATACGATTTCCAACATATTTTACATTACAAATCCTCCGATATGTATTTTTATTTGACACAAATATGCATACTCCAGATCTTGCTTAAATTCAACATGATGCAGCGGAAGCTTTTAGTTATCACCTGAGAATAAATATTCTTAAAACGTCAACATAAAGTTGGTGAGATATAGGTTTAATGCCGGCAGCATTATAAATATAGACCACAAGATTTCATATATAAATGTTTTAATAAAAATATTCTAAGTTGTTGAGCACTTGATAACCATACTTAACATTTAATCAACGTCGCATATTCCCTTTATTATGAAATCTTACTACACCGTACCAAGTGTAGTCACCAAAACGAAGTACTGTGCAACCGTTGAATACTGGTCGTCCAGTCCGGTTGGGGTTGTTAGGCCCGATAGATCTATCAATAGGATTCACGTTTACAATACCGCATGTAAATAGTAGTTACCAAGTTACAGGGAGATATGCCAGTGGTACAACTCAACGTAGAATATATATTTTTAATCACTTGTGTCCATAACGTAAATCATAAAATGCATGTATTCTCATCCCGAAATATTTAGAGTTTAAAAGTGGGATTATATACTCACTTTTGCCTTGAAGGTATTTAACACGACTTGCTCTCCGATAGATATCACGAACCTAAACATATATATAATATATCAACATATTTGCTTTTCAAGTAATCGTTACATATATATATATATATATATATATATATATATATATATATATATATATATATATATATATATATATATATATATATATATATATATATATATAATTATTATACTTTTAATATTTTCTTAGTCCGTAGTTAGTAGTATGTTGTTAGTGGTCCACAATTAGTTGCTCAATAAAATAAATAAAGAACCCATCGTATTCGTATTGATCAGAATTAATCTCGACCCATGGTGGAAGGGATCGCCTTCATCGCGTCTTCATTGATTAAGTAGGCTACGAACCCATCAGATGAATTGGTTGATTCATTTTGGTGACACTGCTTTCGGTGCTTAGGTGAAACTCCATATCGGAATAGCTGTCGGAATCCGAGGAATTCGAACTGGTTGAGGGATTCATCTCGTACGATCAGATGAAGGATTTTCGATATGAAATAGATTATAGGATGTAGATTAGTACCCTGCAATACATAATTTACATATGCATATATAGTACTAAAATCTCATAAGTTACGGAGGAATCTACGGAAGTTGTCAGGCAAAGGTAACAATAACAGATACGCTAAGATATGAATTTATCTATACACTGTCTATACAATAGAGGCAGTAAGACATGTCTAGACTAAGAATTATAAGCAGGTAATTTCCTAAGGATGATAAGCAGACGATTTCCGACAAAATTGATAAGCAAAACTTTCACGGTCGAAGTCCAGACTTACTAATGCATCCTAATGACTTATCAGTTAGACACACTAATGCAGACCTGGTTCGCTAAGACCATCGCTCTGATACCAACTGTAGCGACCCGTCCTAATCCATTCAGACGAAGTCCATATCGATTATAAACGATTCACAACAGTCGATTACATCGCGAGGTACTTGACCTCTATATGATACATTTTACAAACATTGTATTCGTTTTTGAAAAGTTAATCTTTTATTACATCGAAAGTTGATGGCAGGCATTTCATTTCATAATATTTCCAACTATAATTGACTTAATAATAATCTTGATGAACTCAACAATTTGAATGCAACGTCTTTTGAAATATGCCATGAATGACTTCAAGTAATATTTCTAGAATGAGCAAATGCACAGCGGAAGATTTCTTTCGTACCTGAGAATAAACATGCTTTCAAGTGTCAACCAAAAGGTTGGTGAGTTCATTAGTTTAACATAAATAATCATTTCCATCAATTTAATAGACCACAAGATTTTCATTTTCAGTTCTCATAAATATACGTCCCATGCATAGAGACAATAATATCATTCATATGGATTGAACACCTGGTAACCGACATTCACAATATGCATATAAGAATATCCCCATCATTCCGAGATCCTCCTTCGGACACGATATAAATTTCGAAGTACTAAAGCATCCGGTACTTTGGATGGGGCTTGTTGGGCCCGATAGATCTATCTTTAGAATTCGCGTCAATTAGGGTGTCTGTTCCCTAATTCCTAGATTACCAGACTAAAAAGGGGCATATTCGATTTCGATCATTCAACCATATAATGTAGTTTCAATTACTTGTGTCTATTTCGTAAAACAGTTATAAAAATTGCGCATGTATTCTCAGCCCAAAAATATAAAGGGTAAAAAGGCAAATGAAACTCACCATACTGTATTTTGTAGTAAAAATACATATGACGTCGTTTAACAAGCGTAGGGTTGACCTCGGATTCACGAACCTATATCACGTATATATTTTAACACATATAATGGTAATCGAATAAATTTATGTATTATTAGTGATATAGTTGTTATTTTAATGTTTCATTAATTAATTAACTATATTTATTTTACAAATACTTAATATAAAATATCAATGTAGTTAGGTTATATGTATTAACTATATATATATATATATATATATATATATATATATATATATATATATATATATATATATATATATATATATATATATATATATATATATATATATATATATATATATATATATATATATATATATATATAGTTAATACATATATTTTATAAAAATATTATTTCTTTGATAAAATAATAATTATAGTAATACTACAATAATGATAACACTAATAATATTAAAAATGATAAAAATAATAAATTTAGTAATAATGTCACTAAAAATAATACTACTAATAATAAGAATAATAATAACAATAATTCTAATAATAATACTTTAAAAATGATAATTTTTAATAGTCATGATAATAATAATACATATACTTATAATGATAATAATGTTAATGGTAATAATAATACTCATCTTTAATAATAATAATAAGTGATAATAATAATAATAATAATAATAATAATAATAATAAGAATAATAATAATAATAATAATAAGAATAATAATAATAATAATAATAATAATAATAATAATAATAATAATAATAATAATAATAATAATAATAATAATAATAAGTAAACTACCTCATAGAAGTAGCCCATAAAAATGCCAATGTCCGAGTTTGAACTCGCGACGTCCCGCTAACCCGTTAACACTCCATAAACACAGATCCGTCCTTTGTATTTATGTTCTAATTAGTAACTAACCTTCTTTTAACCAATTTTTCTATATGTCAACTTCTTAAATAAAATCCAATTCATCATCATCACTAATTGTGATCACTATCATCATTATTATAATCATGATCACAACATCATCATCAAATATCATGTTTAATTACTTTATCATAATCAAAATTATATCATTATCATCTCCATTTAATCACCATCAGAGAACCATCATTTCTTAATCATATCCATCATAAAATTATAATAACATCAATCTTCATTAACATCAATTACACTCGTCATTAACATCATTCATTCATCGTCATTCGTTATTATATCCATCCTAAACTAAAACTAGGCTAGTTCCTTGGCCCAACATTACTAACACCTACGGCCCAAGTTGCATTAAAGATTTGGGCTTCTAATTCCTGCTTTTGCTCGATCAGAGAAAGGAAACCCATATAGGGGCTTCGGTTTATAAAAGAAATCAGGAACGAATTTGGAAGTGGGGCAGCAATAAAAATATATCGATGTCATCATGATTACTTCGCAAAAAAATAAAGGATCTTTATAGTCGTGGCCAAACTTGGTCGGCCATAAATGGCTTCCTACTCCCACTTGAATTTTGATAATTCGCCATATCAGACCAAGTTGTCAAAATTTTATTTTGTGAACCCATGCTATCCCTTTTGTATTTGTCTGCCACAAAACTATTGACTACCTCACCATTAATTGATTTTATGAGAAGTTGATTGCCACTAAATAATTATAATACTATCCCAATTATCAAAGTCATAAACGATGACATGTTCCTCTCGTTTTCATATTGTTAGACGGTTCGAACGATGAATATAACGATTAGTACAGTAGCAGTGACAGTTGATCACGGTGGCGGTTTAAAGTGTTTTACGATGGTAGTAGAAGATGGAGATGGTAGCGATTATATGAGTATTTTACAGTTACTACAGCAGCCCGAATGTAGCAGTCTTTTAAGTGATTAAAGGTGATGGTTTATGGTGTTTTCATGATGGTAATGAGTTTGAAGATAAGAGGTGGTTCCATGTGGTTGTGGTGATGATCATTTTCAAACAAAACAGAAAATGAAAGAAGCAAATTTAACGATGATAATGTGAAGGTTGGTTGGTGATTAATAAGTGAAGGAAATAGTTCAAGAAATAAAGAAAGAAAAGTGGTTGTGAAACAGAAACATGAACATCTAGTTATAGTAGTAGTATGTGATCGAAAATTTGTGTAGTGGGTTTGATTTGGTAAGTCTTCAAAATGTATAAGAAGCGAAAACAAGAAAAACACTTACTCTGTCATCATCATTTATATCCCCACCATCACACGTCATCATAAACGAATGTCATCATAATCCTTTTCATCTCATCATGTATCATAATGCATTAATACTCTAAATTTAACCGAGTGGGTGTGAGGGTCTCTTTCTAAAATAGAATTAAACAACCGGTAGCAATAGTAGCCTCAAATAGGAGTTTAAGAAGGTGGTGATAGAGTTTAATATGGCGGTTTATGATGATGTTCTTGGTTGGGTTATAGTGGTGGATTGCGGTTGTAGCCATTGTCGGGTGCTAGGGTGATTCGATGTTAGTGGCAGTTCATGATGGAAGTGAGAGTGACAATTGTTTGGTGATGGCGAAGGCGATTTATGGTGGTGAAAGGTGTAATAGTTATGTTAAACTTTGGGTAGCAATCGAACACGATGGTTGTGTACATGTATGTATAATTTAGAGAGATATGGAAGAGAGGGGAAAGAAAAAGAAAATTCATTGGTTCCTCATTGCATTTCATATATGCATAAGTATATGTATATTTAGATAGCTATGAGGTAGAATAGGATATGAGGTAGAATAGGATAGAAAAAGATAGATAAGATATATAACCGAAAGTTATTCGATTTTCAATTTTAGCAGACAAGGATAGTGACTTAAAACAAACTTGGATATTTGCTAAACTTTACATTCTCTTGATAGTGAAATTAAACATTGTATCTATCTGCTTTCACATTTTATCTTAATACTTATCAACAACTAGTAATTATATTAATAATATTACTAATAATATAATAATTGTGTTAATAATTATAATAGTAATAAATAATAATAAGGATAATGATTATTATGAAAGTGATAGTAATAATAATATTAGAGATAATAATAATGATAACTATATATATTTATTTTTGAAAATTAATAATATTACTATCATTGATAGTAATATAAATATTTATAATAATAATGAAAGTAATAATAGTAATATGAACAACTATATTTTATCATGTAATTAAATTTAATATATTAATATTACATATTATTAATTATAACATACTTAATAATTATATAAAATTATATTTTAATATTTAATATTTATATAGTATATATTTCAATATATATATATATATATATATATATATATATATATATGATTTCTATACATAGTTAATATTATATATATATATATATATATATATATATATATATATATATATATATATATATATATATATATATATATATATATATATACTTAATCATAAACAACTGTTCGTGAATCGTCGGAAGTGGTCGAAGGTCAATTGAATATATGAAAATAGTTCAAACATTTTGAGACTTCATCATTATAGACTTTACTTATCGTGTCGGAAAAATATAAGGATTAAGTTTAAATTTTAGTCAAAAATTCCCGGGTCATCACAGTACCTACCCGTTAAAGAAATTTCGTCCCGAAATTTGAGTGAGGTCGTCATGGCTAACAATAAATATGTTTTCCAAACGAATATGAGCTGATAAATAGAGT
Organism: Rutidosis leptorrhynchoides; assembly: GCF_046630445.1. NCBI lineage: Eukaryota > Viridiplantae > Streptophyta > Magnoliopsida > Asterales > Asteraceae > Rutidosis > Rutidosis leptorrhynchoides. Next base: position 332,012,353 of record NC_092343.1, on the reverse strand, counting down.
TTTATCATTATTGAATAATACAGATAAAATAATTCGATTATTCAAATAGCGCGAATGAAGCTATCATAAAAGAGTGAAATGAATAAATGAAGTTTTGTTTTAACTTTTGACGTTGCCTTGGTTGAATTCCGTAATTCAAGGGATTTAAAAGAAAATCTTGGAAATCTATAAGATCTGATTCTTCGGCGAATAAGGAAATTAAGATCTCTCTAATTAAATACGGTGATCTGCTTCGATTACTCTGTCTGATATTTCCATTATAAATTAAACTCGTCCGTTCCATTATTCTCACCATTCCCATACTTTCCTTCTTGTTTCATACATCCAAAAGATTCTGAAAATATTTAATCTAGTTCTGATCCTTGCCCTTACCCTTACCATCACAACCGTCATTCTCTTTTTCCAAATCCCACCAGAGGAATCTGCTTACTTCTATTTTGCCCTTGGGGTTAAAGTGCTTTTAATCCTCCCGTGTCTTTATGTTGCTATAAACATTGCTATGCACGTGTTTGTAATTTATGTGTTGTTATCGGGCTTTATATCTTCCATTATCCTTCGAAGTCCTTGCTTCTGTTTTCTATAATCATTGTCATCCACAGTTAATACTTCCCCCTATTTGCTGCGATTTATACTCCAATTTCTATTTCGGAGCTTCGTTCCTTCGTTTCTTCTTCTTGCGATTGGGTATCTCTTGTAATGGTCCAGAATTCATAGACATAAGTTTTAGAGTGAACATTGTTAATGTCCTAAGAAAGAAACGATAATAGCACAATTTGACTTGTCAAATTACCAGAATTCAATGAAAGATATGACTATCAAGAAAAATATGTTCTTGATATGTTTATAGATTAGACAGAACGTAAGAGTCGTGTAACATGGCACATGATGACGGTATTGTGACAACCCGGAAATTTCTAACCAAATTTAAACTTTAATCTTTATATGTTTCCGACACGATAAGCAATATTTGTTAAGTTAAATTGCAAGAATTTTAAACTATGTTCATACATTCATTCAACCTCGACCAAGTTCCAACGATTCACGAACCATTAAACGAATATGATTATATATGTATATGTGTATATATATTATAACTTGAAACGTAAACAAAATATTAGATTAAATACTTTATATGATTGTATCTGTTTCAAAATATTTATCAATGGAATTAGAAGATAAGATTAAATGATTGAATTATCAGATATATTGAATTTTGATTACAAGTCTCTGTTGAAAGGCCCACGTTGATTTGAGAAATCTTCCCGTTTTAACAATATTCGGAAAATGGTAAAGTGATTTATAAATAAGAACAAATTGTCAATCATTGAGAACTAGACAAAGGATAGTGGAAGATTGAATCTCATAAAGACTCGATTGATCTATTTAATTTCAAACGTACAAAAACGTTTTCAGTTTAAAAAGAACTTTATTATTAAAACGTATAAAACTTTTATAAATATCTAGAACCACTTTTGACAACTCATTACTTAACTAGTATGATAAAGATAACGATATTTATATTTTATTTTATTAAATATATATAATGATTTAAATTAATATTATATATATTTATACGCGTATTATACGTACATAGTTTTATACTTTTACTATACTTAAACTTTACCTTTACTTTATTTTTACTTTACTTTAACTTTAATAATTCACTTTAATAATTCATACTTTAATAATTCACTTTAATAATTCATACTTTAATAATTCACTTTAATAATTCATACTTTAATAAATCACTTTAATAATTCATACTTTAATAATTCATACTTTAATAAGTCACTTTAATAATTCAAAAATCTATTATAAATAGAATTCAATAGGTTTCATTATTTCATAGAAACTTAAAAATATTTTTCTCTAAACTCTCTCAATTGATTTACATATATATATTTACTCCGTATTATTTCAAGATATTATTAGTATACATAAAATATTACGACGGAGTGTTGTCCGAGTGATTTCGAAATTGTTTTTCGAGTAGGATAGGATTAAAGAAATTATGGGTTATAGCTATGGAGGTGATTGAGTATGGTTCATGGGTATGCTCGTGAGGTCAATATAGTGTTTATCATTTCCGTTGCGTCTACGTACCTTTCCTGCAATATTGAATCTCAATATTGATACGTGAGTACTCATAATTTAACTTTTACATACTAATAGTGTATCCCTGACTAGTGCTCGAGTATTTAGGATTATGCATGCTTGTACTTTTGATATTGCCCTTAGACAGGTTAGGTTGAATATTGAATTAGTTACACTTGCGGTTGAGATAAGGTATAAGATATGCATGTCCTTGGAAAGCTAGCTAAAAATTAAGGACTTTTCCTTTAGATATCGAATGGTTTCGATGAATGTATTAGAAGTTATAATCAATTGAATTTTCGATATTTTTATTAAAAATGATTATTATTATCGTCGTTTTTATCGTCGTTCTAGTTTTATCTTATTATTATCATTATTATTATCTTTATCAATAAAAGGGATTTATCATTAAAAATTGTTATTTTTTTTATTATTACTATCGTTATTATCGTTAAAGTTATAATTAGTATTATTATTATTATTATCCAATTATTATTATTATTATTATTATTATTATTAGTATTATTATTATTATTATTATCATTATTAATATATATATCATTATTTAAAAATGGATATTGTCATTGTTATTATTATTATTACTATATTAGCATTAAGATAATTATTAGTATTATCGTTAAAAATGTTATAGTAACTATCATTATTAATATTAGTGTAATTAAAAAAAATATTTGTAACACCTAATTATTTTGATTACTATTATTATCATTATTATGAACACGATATAAAAGATGATTAAAAGCTATTAAATGAAACGATTAGGAAATAATGAGTAAGAGTATCATGATGAAATTAAAATATTATAAGATATTGATTTAGATAAAATTATCGTTCTTATTATTTTTATCATTACTATTATTATTAAAAATATCGTTAGTATTAAAACTATCATTTTAATAAAAATTATCATTTTAATAGAAATGTCATTGTTACAATAAAATATCATTATTATTATTTTAAATAGAATTATTATTTTAAAGATAATATTAAAAATTATCGTAAATATTAAAGTTATCATAATTAGAATTATCGTTTTATCATAATGTCATCTTAGTAATTATAAATATTGATATTTTCATAATAATTATTATTATTACAAAATAATACAACTTTTACTTACTATCATTATAGATATTATTTTATCAAATAAATATGTGATACAAACATATTTTACTACGTGTAATAACTTACTTTAATAATACATATCATATTATCTTTATGATATTAAATGAACCCTATAAATTTTATTACTTAATATATATAAAAGTATATTATATTATATAAATTTAATATAAAATTTTATTTATTAATAAATAAATTATATTATTTACTCTAATAAATCTTTTAAAAATATTTAAAAATATAAAATGACGATATTTAAACTATATATTAATCATGTATAGATTTTTGGAAATTATTTTGAATCAAATTTACTTTTGTTGACTTTTGCATATTAGTCTCGAGCACTAGGATTGTGGTACACTATGACTTGGCCTAATTTGTTAGATAAATATTGACCAACACATAATTATATATAATTAATTTAGGTTCGTGAATCCGAGGCCAACCTTGCACTTGTTCAATGACGTTATATGTATTTTTACTACGAAATACAGTATGGTGAGTTTCATTTGCCTTTTTACCCTTTATATTTTTGGGACTGAGAATACATGTGCTTTTATAAATGTTTGACGAAATAGACGCAAGTAATTGAAACTACATCTATGGTTGAATTATCGAAATTGAATATGCCCCTTTTTATTAAAGTCTGGTAATCTAAGAATTAGGGAACAGACACCCTAATTGACGCGAATCCTAAAGATAAATCTATTGGGCCTAACAAACCCCATCCAAAGTACCGGATGCTTTAGTACTTCGAAATTTATATCATGTCCGAAGGAGGATCCCGGAATGATAGGGGATATTCTTATATGTATCTAGTTAATGTCGGTTACCAGGTGTTCACCATATGAATGATTATTTTTGTCTCTATGCATGGGACGTATATTTATGAGAACTGGAAATGAAATTCTTGTGGTCTATTAAAATGATGGAAATAAATGATTATGATAAACTAATGAACTCACCAACCTTTTGGTTGACACTTTAAAGCATGTTTATTCTCAGGTGTTAAAGAAATCTTCCGCTGTGCATTTGCTCATTTTAAAGATATTACTTGGAGTCTTTCATAGCATATTTCGAAGAACGTTGCATTCGAGTCATTGAGTTCATCAAAGATTATTATTAAATCAATTTATAGTTGGATAGTGGATATTATGAAATGGTATGCATGCCTGTCAATTTTCGATGTAAAGAAATTTTGTCTTTTAAAAAAGAATGCAATGTTTGTAAAATGTATCATATAGAGGTCAAATACCTCGCAATGTAATCAACTATTGTGAATCGTTTATAATGTATATGAACGGGTCCTTTCAGTTGGTATCAGAGCGGTGGTCTTAGCGAACCAGGTCTGCATTAGTGTGTCTAACTGATAAGTCGATAGGATGCATTAGTGAGTCTGGACTTCGACCGTGTCTGCATGTCAAAAGTTTTGCTTATCATTTTGTGTAAAAAATTAACTACTTATCATCCTCAGGAAATTACATGCTTATCATTTTTAGTCTAAGACACGTCTTGCTGCATTGATTGCATGAATAGTGTATAGACAAAAATTCATATCTTAGCATATCTGCTAAATCATATCTTATCGTATCTGTTACTTTAAACTTTGCCTGACATATCCCGCAAAGTCCTCCGTAATCTACGAAATCCTTTGATCTATATATATATATATATATATATATATATATATATATATATATATATATATATATATATATTCTATGTAATTAGAATACCATCCGTTAGCCAAAATTATTTCATATCGAAAAAAAAAATCCTTTATCCAATCGTACGAAATGGAATTCGTCATCAGTTCAAGTCACTCAGATTCCGAAATGGAATCCCATTCAAGCTCTGAAAGCAGTGTGACCGGAATAGATCAACCAATCAGTCATCACCTATTCTGGATGAATTGGGGATGGGTTCGTAGCCTCCTCAATCATTGGAGACAAGAAGAAGGTGATCCCTTCCATCCACCACATTGCCCTCTTGACGAAGAACCTGAAGCACTTACCGGCGAACCTGTCCGAAACACTATTTTCTCGCTCATTTCCAGAGTATCTCGTCACGATTATATATTACATCAAATTTCAGATTTTATTTATCCGCTCGTCCGAACCGACAATCACCCTGGTGTAATAGAAGAAGTCAACGAGCTTCACGCTCAGGTAGTGGCTTTGGAGAATATGGTGCAGAGATTACAAACACCAGCAGCAGCATCAGCAGCATAACCAGTACCACCATCATCAACGCCAACAGTACCATTACCACCTCCAACCACAACCGCGTCGTAAACCTCAATTTCACAATCTGTCCCACGAGCATCAACGTCATACGCACCATAGATACCAAGGAGTACCAACAACAATAACTGACGAAGTATTAATTCATAACTTCATTGGAGAAACATTCCGCGGCGATTATGTAATCTCTAAAGTCTTAGAGATTATCTAATCTAGCCCTAACCATAAATCAGTTAAGCGAACCAAAATGATAGAAGGAAGAGTAGAAACCCTGACAAAAATCGTGTGTGATTAACAAGCTAAACTTGCTTTACCAACAGCATCAATAGTACCGTCAGCGTTACCAGCATCGTCATTACAGTCAACATCCGAATCAACAACACCGATAACATCACAAACTCCGTCAGTTCAAGAATCACTGTGGACATCATTACGAATCAATAGCATGTATATTGTATCAACGAGTTATGAAGAATTAACTCATTCCCTCTGAAGAAATTATATTTATATTATATATATATATATATATATATATATATATATATATATATATATATATATATATATATATATATATATATATATTTTTTTTTTTTGAAATAAATCTTTCCGTGCTAAGCTATTGTGTGTGAATCTTAACTACTCGGTTAATTCATTTTACAAATATGCAATAATGTACGTCCTTCGGCCGCAACTTAACCAGCGTTAACTACAATCTCTGTCGCAATTCAACAAATTCCAATTCATAATAAATCAAGTATATATTTGATTTTACACTTTCATCATCGATGTACCCGAAACTTTTCAGATAACATCATTCGTACTTTGCGAAATTCACAAGAATTCCACGAACCGAACATCATACATCAACAAATAACGAAGTATTGATTCATAATTTCAATGTCATTAAAGAAATACTGCGTAAAAGTTATGTACTTTTTAAAGCCTTTAGGGATTATTCAATTCTAGTTTCAACCGTAAATCAAATGAGTTTAATTTAACATTAACTCATTAAATTTATGTTACATCTGAAGAAAATATACATATATATATTTTCATAAAGACTGTAATAAAATTCTTTTGTACAAAATATTAATTGTGAATTTTTTTTAACGGGTAGGTAATACCCGAGAGATATGTAAATTCACAATTAATATGTTACATTCTTCGAATCTGATTCAGCAAATCATCCATTATACTCCTTACTTTCACAACAATATACATTCTTTTATAGAAATCAAAACAACCATACTCATTCAAAATTTAATTACATATTCTAATTTTGAAATCTCAAAATTCAACTTGAGATATGACCAAAATCATCACTCTTAGATCCTTACATCTTTCACAAGCTATATTTTGACTTCAAAACTGTGTTAGAACATCAAATGTATGTTAACGATTACAATCTGTGTTCAAACCCTTCAAAAATTTCTGAAGACACTTCGAATGATGAGCAATCGAGATGATGATCCAACCACATGTTACCCACAGTTATGTACCCGAAAAACTCTTGAAACTAAAGTAAAAGTTTAAACAACGTATCCGCGTCAGATTCTTTGGCATTTATTAGCAAAAATAACTTTGCGACTCCTATTCAAAGTAGCCAGTTTTGTCACAGCTCAAGCAAGTCAACTTCAACTTTTCAGTCAGACTAACCTTATTATAACCTTGAGATATACACCTTCGTTACCAGGGAACCTTTTACATTCCACCACATTATTAGCAGATGTACCAACAACTTCATTACCCTTTGACTTTAGCCTCTCCAAACAGTCATTATAATTATTCATTGAAACCCCATCATTTACTCATTCGCATCTTGTAATGAGAATTGCCATACGAATCATTGGGAATTAGCAATCAGTATTTTGAAATCTCGCAGGATGTCTACGTCAACAGTTATATGTGTATATATAACGTCTATCTTCTGAACTTAATTTGAATGTGAAGTTTCTGAAAAACACTCCGAACTACGAATTGGTTCTCCGAAAATGGAAAAAAAAATGTTGATGAAGCAGCAAAAACTATAAACAACTTTAAACGATAAAAGCTGGATGATAATGATGAAGTGTGTTGGCAAAGCCCAGAAAAAGAGAAGTTTTAGAACTGGAAAACGGATTGAGCAAAGTAGGAAGGAGGCTGTGGACAAATTACAAAGACTGAACCTGACTTCAAAGGATCCAAATGATTCAGTACATGCTGAAGTCATTAACGAATACCTTGCTCCTGACTCTAAACCCCTGCGGACAATATTCTTCATCATCCTCTGATATTAGAAATTCTAAAATATCATCATATCTTTCATTATAAATATCCTCCATATTTCTGAAGATATTTTCTTAATTTTTCTTATTTGAAATCATTTACCTCTTCGCGCTATCTGTATTAAATCATAAAAGAAACTATTTTAGTTTCAAAATTCTGAAACATTCAAGTTTAAAATAGGAATATTTTGAAGTAATGTTGGGAACTGAAGCATGAATTAGTATAATATAATGACACTTGATCAATGTGATTATATTACAGTAAGTCATGCTGAGTTTCTAAATGGAATGTGATGATTCACAGATCATAACATCATCATGTGCCATGTTATACGACTCTTGTATTCTATTTAACCTCTAAAATATCAAGAAAATATTTCTTGATGATTCGGCCTTTTCCAAGGTATTCTAGTAATTTGACAAGTCAAGATCGTGCCATCACAATTTCCTTCCTAGAATATTAACAATGTTCATTCCGAAATTCATATCTGTGAATTCTGGACCATTACAAGCGGTGCTTAATCGCAAGAAGAAGAAACGAAAGGACAAAACTTCGAAATAGAAATTGGGGTATAAATTGCAGCAAATAAAAGAGATCATTAACTGTGAATGATAATGATTATAGAAGACAGAAACAGAGACCTTGAAATATAAGGGAACATATAAATCCCAACGACAAACCAGAAATTATAAACCATATATATCGATGCATATAGCAATATAAAGACACGGGAGAACTAGAAACACTATAAACCCAAGAGTATAGTAGAAGTAAATAGATTCTTCCGGCGGTAGATGAAAAAGAAGAATGACCGATATGAAAGTTAGAAGTATATCGAGAATCAGAACTGGATGGAGCATATTGATGAATACTTTAAAATATGAGTTGTGGAGGAAAGAATAGAAGGTGATGAAACATGACTAGGAACTTAGAAATCAACAGATTTAACTCACACAATGGCAGAATAAGTGAATCAAACCCTCTAGTGAATAGGGTAAGTTTTTTTTTGATTAATTTAGTCAAACCACAACTAAATCAAGTGTGATTAGATCAACACCTAGAGCTATTATTCACCACCTGGGTGATTTGGACTGAGAGAGAATCGGAAGAGCTCACTAGATCTGAGTGTGTGTAACAAATGAGAGGCTTAACCTAAAATGAAGAACATAAGACTTTATATACCCCTGCTGTTGACTCACCCATACGATTCATTCATCACACGTACGAATTAGCTTCATCAGTCGTACGGTTGATCACTCACTCGTGTCTTCTCATTTAGGTTGTAATTGTGACTTAGCTCAGCATCAACCGTGCGTATGAGCCTGTCAGCTGTACTAGTGAGCTTCACTCGTACGTCTGACTACGTCTAATATAGTCAAACATCTAAATCTCGTTCCTGCAGTTCCTGTAACCACATACAAACACGGATAGGATAATAACGAGCAATCATGGTGGCCTGTAAACTGTTGTACCTGCAATGGACGTGGGTAGATGTCTAGGGACTTGCATAAAATGAATCAACAGAAGGTGTGAGTTGTAAGGAAACGAAGGAGGTGAATTTATAAGAAAATCTCTGACAGAACAATTAAAATGGACGATCGCATTTAAAGCGGATCCTAATTCCTTTGATTATCGGAGAGTCAAATCTTATTAAGAAGATTTTCTTCAAATCGCTTGAAATCTGGGAATCAATCATATCTACGTCAAATGATAAGATGAATCTACACTTACTCATTTCACTCTTCTATGTTAGCTTCATTCGTACTCTTCATATAAATGGATTGTTTATCCAAATTATTCGCTGATAATAAAACTCTAATTTTTAGCCCGTATGCATCATGAAAACATACTTATTATCATTCACAACCTTTTCACTCAAATTTCGGGACGAAATTTCTTTAACGGGTAGGTACTGTGACAACCCGAAAATTTCTAACCAAATTTAAACTTTAATCTTTATATGTTTCCGACACGATAAGCAATATTTGTTAAGTTAAATTGCAAGAATTTTAAACTATGTTCATACATTCATTCA